>NC_142012.1:6428701-6608701 GCF_049901735.1 Notechis scutatus
TCAGAATATCAGAATAACAGAACGACAGAATGACAGAACAACAGAATAGCAGAATAACAGAGTAACAGGATTTCAGAATATCAGAATAACAGAATGACAGAACAGAATAGCATAATAACAGAGTAACAGGATTTCAGAATATCAGAATAACAGAACGACAGAACAGAATAGCATAATAACAGAGTAACAGGATTTCAGAATATCAGAATAACAGAACGACAGAACAGAATAGCAGAATAACAGAGTAACAGGATTTCAGAATATCAGAATAACAGAATGACAGAACAGAATAGCATAATAACAGAGTAACAGGATTTCAGAATATCAGAATAACAGAACGACAGAATGACAGAACAACAGAATAGCAGAATAACAGAGTAACAGGATTTCAGAATATCAGAATAACAGAATGACAGAACAGAATAGCAGAATAACAGAGTAACAGGATTTCAGAATATCAGAATAACAGAATGACAGAACAGAATAGCATAATAACAGAGTAAGAGGATTTCAGAATATCAGAACAACAGAACAACAGAATGGCAGTACAACAGAATATCAGAATAACAGAACAACAACAGAATAACAGAATAACATAATAAGAGAGTAACATAACAGAATCACAGAATGACAGAAGAACAGAGTTGGAAGAGACCTTGGAGGTCTTCTAGTCTTTCCTGCTCAAACAGGAGACCTAATACCTTAAAATCAAACCCTAAATCAGTTCGATACAAAATATTCCCTAACACCCCACCCCCTGAATTATTTTCCTGCCCTTTTTAGTCCCTGAAGTTTGTCACAAACTTCCTGGCCCTGCTTAGAAATGTAATCCCGCCGTGAGTAATGTTGTCTCCTTTGGGGTAGCTTTGCTTTGAGGGCAGTTGATGAGCCGCCCTGAAAAATCCGATGGGGAGACTAAAAGCAGCGAACCTCCTTCTCCCGCAGACACAGGGGGAGAAGAAGACAGTGAGGACCAGCTGGGCACCGAAGAGGAAGCCGATCCTTCTGCAAGACCCTCAGCTCCCGATCAGCCTTCCTTGCCCAAAAGGCCGCCGTCTCACGTTCTTCCTGCAAGCAAGAGAAGGAAAAGCACTTCCCGGAAGCTGCTCTCCAACAAACCCCAGGATTTCCAGGTGACCAACCTCAAGCCCACCTTTGTGAAGGTCTGGGGGAGCTTCTGCCAATCACGCAGGTGTTGGTGGGTTCTGACCTTGATCTAAAAAGGGTCTCTGCCAGGGGTGGGATTCTACCGGTTCGGACCGGTTTGGGTGAACCGGATGTTAAATTTGCATCTGGTTCACCGAACCGGTGTTCCAACCGATTGGCTGGCCCTTCCCCTCCCCTCCCCTCCCAGGAGTCTCCATGAGGCCCATTTTCAATGGAGCTAAGTGCAGGCTTCGCACGGAGGCTCTGGGAGGAGAAAACTGGGCCTTCTGGAAGTCTGGAAATGGGACTGTTTCCGGCTTCCGGAGGGCTTCCAGAGCCCAGGGGAGGACATTTTTGCCTTCCCAGAGGCCTGGGGGAGGCCTCTGGACCCTTGGGAGGGTGAAAATGGCCTCCCTTGGGCTCTGGAGACCCACCAGAAGCCGGAAACAGGAAGTTCTGGTCGTCCCCGCCTTGTAGGTCATCTAGTCCAACCCAATTAGTCCCAGCATTTCAGAGAGTTCACATCCCCTCCCCCAAATTTCATTCACCATTTGTTTATTTGCATCCCACCTTTATTAGTTTTACAAACAAGGTGATGAATGGAGTTAACGGTCTTCCCTCCTTTTTTTTCCCCACACAACAGCAACCCTGTGAGGTGGGTTGGGCTGAGACGGAGGGAAGTCCCCCAGCTTTCTTTCATGGCTAAGGCAGAACTAGAACTCACCGTCTCCTAGTGATTGGCCCAAAGTTACCCAGCCAGTTTTCATGCCTAAAGTGGGAGTAGAACTCATTGTCTCTTGGTCATTGGCCCAAAGTCAACTAGCTGGCTTTTATGCTTAAGGCCGCACTAGAACTCACAGTCTCCTAGTGATTGACCCAAAGTCGTCCATTTGGCTTTCATGACTAAGGTGGTGCTAGATTTCATCGTTTTCTTCTTTTTTCCCCTGTTGCCTTTTGAACAAGGGATCAGCCAGCTCCCTTGAGTTATCTCCAGATCCTCTGACATCGTTTGCAAGCTCACCAACCTTTGTGAGATATCTCCAATCTTGCCCTGCAATCTTGCCCTGCAATCCCTCCCCACCTAGCAACCAGGCAGCAAACTGGTCGCTGGGATTTTGGAATCCCATCCCTGGTCTCTGTCCTCTTTCGGAAGGCAGAGGGGCTTCAAGTGATGAGTCTGGATTAGACTCCGTCAGAGCATTTGCAACGTGGCTACTATTGAGGCAACCCAGGAGCAAAAGACGGCACTGAGAGGCTTAGGCATTTAACAGCGGTTTATCTACAAGACGGATATATATACAGAAACGTATGCGGTAGGCAGAATACCTGGCAAGTAATCCTGTCCTTCACCTTTTTAGATCCGGGTCCGCATCATTGAAGGGAGGCAGCTCTCCGGGGTCAACCTCAAGTCTGTGGTGAAGGTCACGGCAGTGGGGCAGACCAAGAGAACCCGGATCCGGAAAGGAAACGGCCCCTTTTTGATGAGGTGAGAAAAGACTTAGACCTTTGATCAAGGGTCTTCAAATTTGGCAAGTTTAAGTCTGGTGGACTTCAACTCCCAGAAATCCTGAGCTAACATGACTGGAGGAGGAATTATGGGAGTTTAAGTCAACCAGTCTTAATGCTGTCAAGTTTGAAGACCTCTGAATTCTAACATCTATCTGTCTGTCTGTTTATCTATCGTCTCCTCATCCATCCCTATCTATCTATCTATCTATCTATCTATCTATCTATCTATCTATCTATCTATCTATCTATCTATCTATCCATCCATCCATCCATCCATCCATCCATCCATCCATCCATCCATCCATCCATCATCTAATCACAAGGGTCTTCAAACTCGTCCACAAGTTTAACACGTTTGGGACCCTGGTCTTCAATTGTCTTCTGTCTGTCCAGAATTCCTGAGCTAACATGACTGGAGGAGGAATTCTGGGAGTTAACGGTCTTATTTTTTTTGAATCCTGAAAAATGGCTAGGCTCGGGTAAAATGGCAAGTTTGAGGACCCCTGGTCTATCATCTATTTGTCTGTCTGTCTATCTATCTATCATCTCCTCATCCATATCTATCTATCTATCTATCTATCTATCTATCTATCTATCTATCTATCTATCTATCTATCTATCTATCTATCTATCTATCTATCCATCCATCCATCCATCCATCCATCCATCCATCATCTATCACAAGGGTCTGTCTGGAGGAGGAATTCTGGGAGTTGAAGTCCACAAGTCTTAAAACTTGCCAAGTTTGAAGACCCTTGGTCTATCATCTATCTGTCTGTTTATCTATTGTCTCCTCATCCATCCATCTACCCATATCTATCTGTCTGTCTGTCTATCTGTCCATCCATCCATCCATCCATCCATCCATCATCTATCACAAGGGTCTGTCTGGAGGAGGAATTCTGGGAGTTGAAGTCCACAAGTCTTAAACTTGCCAAGTTTGAAGACCACAGCCTTAGAATAACTTTATTGTCCCTTTGAATGTACACCCATCGGCATATATTAAAATGAAATTATGTTGCATGCAGTGCTCAAAGGGTCACCACCTCCAATATAAACATAAACATGACAAGATAAACAAACAAACAGATACAAAATTATGCACGTACTCACAAATATTATATGACACGGAGAAACAACACAGTTTAGCTGGGATGTATTCCTGGACATGGCGAGAGGAACGAATCTTGCGAGTTTGCCAGACGGATGGCCCTAGGGAACAAAGGTGTTACAGAATCCAGATTCTTCCGTTGGGGGTCAGTTTCCCGGAATGCATTTGGGGTGCAGCTAAACCTCCCTCCTCCCTCTGTCTCCTGCAGACCTTTTTCTTCAACGTCTTTGAATCCCCCGTGGACCTTTTCGACCAGCCCATATTCATCACGGTAAGTGGGTTGGGGTTCCTCTTCCCCGGCTTACACGGAGAATGTATCACGGAGCATAGGAAGTGTTCCTCTTAGGTGCATGGGGAGGCCATGGCAACTGTCTTTAATAGGGGGAGGCACATTCCACACTTAACAGATAATCAGAGTTGGAAGGGACCTTGTAGGTCATCTAGTCCAACCCAATTAGTCCAACATTCGGGAGAGTTCACATCCCCTCCCCCAAATTTCATTTACCATTTGTTTATTTGCATCCCACCTTCATTAGTTTTACAAACAAGGTGATGAATGGAGCTAACAGTCTTCCCTCCTTTTGTTTTCCCGCACAACAGCAACCCTGTGAGGTGGGTTGGGCTGAGACGGAGGGAAGTCACCCAGCTATCTTTCATGACTAAGGCAGAACTAGAACTCACCGTCTCCTAGTGACTGGCCCAAAGTTACCCAGCCAGTTTTCATGCCTAAAGTGGGAGTAGAACTCATTGTCTCTTGGTCATTGGCCCAAAGTCAACTAGCTGGCTTTTATGCTTAAGGCCGCACTAGAACTCACTGTCTCCTAGCAATTGACCCAAAGTCGTCCATTTGGCTTTCATGACTAAGGTGGTGCTAGATTTCATTGTTTTCTTCTTTTTTTCCCCCCCTGTTGCCTTTTGAACAAGGGATCAGCCAGCTCCCTTGAGTTATCTCCAGATCCTCAGACCTCTTTTGCAAGCTCACCAACCCTTGTGACCAACCTCCAATCTTGCCTTGCAGTCTTGGGAAATGTCTGCCCAACCTGGGCTGGAAGTTCACAAGAGCTTGTGGGAGGACACAGAAAGCTCACCAAAATCTTGGTGCAGACCAGGAGGCGTTGGCTCTTGGCCCAAATGCTAAGACCCTTGAGGGGCAGAAGGTCAGCTGGCATCTTAGGACACGTTGTTTAAGTGGAGGCTCACTTTTTTTGTTGGTGTTCCCTCTTCAGGTTGTTGACTCTCGTTCTTTCCGGACAGACTCTGTGATCGGAGAATTCCGGGTAAGTCATTTCCTTCCTAATCAACTCTTTTGTTTCTCCCAATAATTATGGAGAAAACTTTTCTTGGACAGGCCTCCTGGCCTCCAGGAGTCATGCGCAATTGTCACTGTCTCTCTTTCCTGTGTGTTGTGCTGCACTGTTGCAAGAAAAAGCAATTCATCACCACCTTCGTTACAGAGGTGGGATTCGAAAATTTTGTACTACCGGTTCTGTGGCTGTGGCTTGGTGGGCGTGGCTTGGTGGGCGTGGCAAGGGAAGGATACTGCAAAATCCCCCTTCCCTCCCCACCCCACTAACCTGCTTTCCAGCTCCGTTCTCCTGTGCAGGGCAACCAATCTGCCTCCCATTGAGTCCCAGCCGATCAGCTGGGACTCAATGGGAGGCAGAGAAGAGATGGGGTTGGCGGGGCCAGTCAGAGGTGGGATTGGCTGGTTCTCCGAACTTCTCAACATTTCCGCTACTGGTTCTCCAGAACTGGTCAGAACCGGCTGAATATACCACCTCTGCTTCATCACCATCATCTGCAGAAACATGACAGAATGTAGAATAGCAGAGTTGGAAGGGGCCTTAGAGGTCTTCTAGTCCAACCCCCTGCTTGTGCAGGAAAAACTAGACCATTTCAGACAAATAGTTGTCCAGTCTCTTCTTCAAAACTTCCAGTGGTTGGGAGCATTGACCAGGAGGGGTCTGACTTTCTATCCTGGGTGGGGGTGGGGGGTGAGGACAGAGGGCGCTTCTGGGGAGCAGTGAAGTCCAGCCTGAACGGTCTTTCTGTTTATGTCTTCCAGGTGGACGTTGGAACTATTTATGCTGAACCCAGTGAGTGGAAATTGAACCCTCATCTTTGGCAGAATGGAATGGATTTCGTTAACTCAGAACTGAAAAAATACCATGGAATGTCCTTATTACAGTTTACAATAATAGAATAGGATAGAATAGAATGGAATGGAATGGAATAGAATGGAATAGAATGGAATAGAATGGAATGGAATGGAGTAGGGTAGGATAGGGTAGGAGAATAGAATAGAGTAAAGTAGGGTAGGGTAGGGTAGGGTAGGAGAATAGAATAGAATAGATTAGAGTAGGGTAGGAGAATAGAATAAAGTATAGAGTAGGGTAGGAGAATAGAATAAAGTATAGAGTAGGGTAGGGTAGGAGAATAGAATAAAGTATAGAGTAGGGTAGGGAGGAATAGAATAGAAGTAGAGTAGAGTAGAGTAGAGTAGGTAGGGTAGGAGAATAGAATAAAGTGTAGAGTAGAGTAGGAAGAGTAGGGTGAGTATAGAGTAGAGTAGGAGTAGAGTAGAGAAGAGTAGGGTAGGAGAATAGAATAGAGTATAGAGTAGAAGGTAGGGAATAGAATAAAGTATAGAGTAGGGTAGGAGAATAGAATAAAGTATGGAGTAGGGTAGGGTAGGAGAATAGAATAGAGTAGGGTAGGGTAGGGTAGGAGAATAGGGTAGGGTAGAGTAAGAGAATAGAATAGAACAGAATTATTTATTGGACGAGTGATTGGACACACAAGGAATTTGTCTTTGGTGCATAAGCTCTCAGTGTACATAAAAATACATTCAGAAGATACAACGCTTAGTGATTGTCATAGTGTCGGAGCGTTTGCAGCGTGACTACCATTATGAAACAACCCAGGAGCAAAACACAACACACAGAGGCTTAGACTTTTAACAGTGGTGGTTTATCTACAATACAGTTATTATACAGAAATATACATGGTAGGCAAAATAACTTGCAAGCAGGCACAAGTTCTTCTTAACTCTTACACGGAGAACTCTGCAATGAATACTGGACACAAGGAGAGAGAACCACACCCTCTAATGGCTGCAATATACGGTATAAACACCTCTTAAAGCAGGGGTGTCCAACCTTGGCAACTTTAAGACTTGTGGACTTCAACTCCCAGAATTCCTCAGCCAGAAGGAAATACCCCATGCTATGCTGAGTCATTCTCATTGCATCAGCAGCTGTTCAGACTTTAACACATAGGTTACTAATAAGAATAAGTCTTTATTGATTAGCCCTTGGGCCATATCAAAGTGCAGAATTCCAGCAACGATTTGTTACTAAAATTGAATGAAAGCAATTCAAAATGAAATTTGGATAAAATACTATTTAAAATGGACCTTGATAAAATACACTTTAAAATGGAATCTAGACAAAATACGATTTAAGATGAAATAGTAATAAAATACAGTCCAAAATAAAATTGTAATAACGGACAAGAATTTAAGATATAGATAAAAAGGTTACTAATAAGCAACCAAATCATACTCGGAAACAAATAAAACAATAGAAATTGCAAAGATACAAGCAATATGGTTATAGTCATCAGCGGGAAGAGATAGGTACTAGGAAGGATGAGAAGAGTAATAGTAGTGCAGTCTTACTAAGTAGTTTGACAGTGTTGTGGTGTTGGAAGAATTCTCCTTCTGGGTTCAGTTCCAAGTGGGGAAGAAAGACACTGGAAACACGGCGACTGCTCGGAAAGATGGTTTAATGGTGGACAGGATCATATGCCTTGGGTGAAGAAAGAAGGAAGGGTTGAGATGCTGAAAGTCCCTGGGTTTTATACCCTCTGTTAGGATTTGAATTGGAGCTTGTATTCTGATTGGTTGTCAGACTCCCGTGGGGCCATGCAGGGCCCACTCTGTAGGCTGTTTAGATAATAAAATATAATATTAAAATATGTAGAATTTTAGAAAACAATGAATATATAAAGATGTATTTCTTTTCTTTTCTTATTATTATATCTATAAAATGTTTCTAGGATAGATTTGGGAGGATTATATGAATTGTTATAAAATAAACTAAGCAAATTATAGTTATCTCGCAAAGTATGAATGAACAAAATTGTAGTCAAATGATTGATTAATAATGATACTAGGGTATTTAATCTTTGATTGATAATATGAGTTATTATGCAATGTAACTGTAATTGTGACTATGAAATGGATGCACAAAAATTTGTAAACCAACCGACACACTGCTTGTACACTTATGGCTTTGGGCAATTCTTATGATAGCTCTACCTGGAGTAGATCTTTGTTATGTAAAATAGGCCGGCCTAGGCCAGAGTACTGGTCTATTAGCAAAGGTGGGGGTGAGCTTCTGCTTCTGAGTTTCTACTTCTCTTTTTCGGGGAAAATATTCTGCCTTTTTAATATTTTCCTGGGGTATTTCATTTTTTCTAGGAGAGGGGGTGGGTGCTAACTTCCTACAGTGGGATGCCAATAGAAAGAAAAACGGAGAAAGTCAAAGAGGAAAGAAGTGCAGGAAGAAGAGAAAAAGAAAGGAAAAAGCTCAGCGTCTCAGCTCCTGAGCCACCGTGTCCCAGTCTCCTTCATTTTATCAGACCCTTTTATCCGATGAGGTGGGTGTACGGTAGGGTATAAATGTCTCTTACTCCCACCCCAGGGCATTGCTTCCTCCGGAAATGGCTGCTGATGTCGGATCCGGAGGATTTCTCGGTCGGCGCCAGAGGCTACCTGAAAGTCAGCTTATATGTCCTCGGTCCTGGGGACGAAGCCCCCGTGAGTATTTCCATCAAAGTGGGGTCAAACTTAGAAAAAGGGTATTACCCCCCAAAGAAGACTCTCCTCCTTGGTGAGGGGCTCTTCAGGTAGGTGGCCTCGGTGTCTCCCAGCAAAGTCCGCAGCGCAACGGAGGGACTATTCCAGCTGGATGCCGGGCAGCGAACCGGTTGCTGGGATTTTGGAATCCCACCCCTGGAAAAGTGCCTGCAGAGAGACAGGTGGTCCTCTAGGTCAGGGGTCCCCAACCACCGGGCCGCGGACCGGTACCGGTCCGTGGAACATTTCCTACTGGGCCGCCGGTTTGCTGGGCGCCGCCATCTTGTTTGACGAGAAAGTGCTTCCGGGTGAGCTGTTCTGGTTGGAAAGCGGCGTTTGGGTCCTGAAGGAATCCTCACGCCTTAGTTTCATCGAAGGGGGCTTCGAACGAAACTAGGGCCTGAGGATTCTTTCAGCACCCAAGGCAAGGCGAGCCGAGCGACCGTCCCGAAGTGAAGCCCATCGACAAAGGTACAAAGGAGGAGTTGAAGGTGGCGGGGAGAAGCGGGGGACGGCTGGCTGGCCGGTCGCTTGGCTCACCTTGCCTTGTCATGTGTGCTGATGCCGGTACCGGGCCGCGGATCATTTTGTGATGCCAGTACCGGGCCACGGCACAAAAAAGGTTGGGGGCCACTGCTCTAGGTCAGCGGTTACCAACTCGTGAGCCGGGGACCACTGATGGGCCATGAGAAAAATTTGGAGATCCGCAGAGAAATGTCCCCTGCCCTCAAAAAGCAATTAATCCAGGCTGTGCAGGAACACAAGGCTATGCCACCCACATGGCCCGCCCACCCGCTGGCCCCTACCCTTCGGCCAAGCGCAAACATTATCTTGAGTAGAGCCACGCGAGCTGGAACTGGAAGGTAAGACCAAGGGCAGGGGAGGGAAAACTGCCCCAGGGTGGCTTGCTGACGTTGGTGGGAAAGTCGGTCCCATATTTCAGATCTGCAGGAGTCACCGGATTGACCCTTTGGCCATCCTGGAGCAACTCTTCCAGTCTATAGCAGGCTGGTGCATCCGGGTGGAGGAGCAGCTGCTCCCACCAACGTGTGATGAGCCAGGGTGGGATACAAAATAAACACAGTCACAAAAAACAGGTGAAGCAGCCCCTTTTATTCCTTCACTTTGCTTCCAAGCTCCAAATATCCTTGACTGGAGATAAAAAACTCCCACACGAGCAGTTACAAGAAGGAGGAAATGCCGTTTAAACTAAAAATGCCTATAAATTATAAAAAGTAAAAAACAACACAAACCAGGCAAGATAAGGGCTTGAAGACATCCACAAATATCAGAATACACACAGGGAGGGACGCTAAACTTAGAGAGGAACAATAAACTAGAGATATTTCCATGCTTTGTTTCCAGCACTCGCTTGTATGCATATCCGTCCTCTTATCCAGTTGTCACAGCTGCAGCCCATGAAGAGGATCAAGGCCCTCTCCTCCCCAGTAGACCACGTATCTCCTTTATCCTCTCCTCCCTGCATGCCCTAGGATGGAGAGGGGATGGACCTGGATCCTCCTCTGACTGCCCAGCCGGCCTCTGCCCTTCCCCAGCCTCCTTCACCACCTCCGGAGCCACACTTCCACTCCCTGTCTTTCCTCCTCTCCCTCAGAGTCAGTCTCCACCAGGGGCATGACACAACGTCAGCAAGCCACTGTCAGTCAAAATTCATATTAGTGGTTCACAGGGTTTGAAATTATGAGTTTGGGGGTCCCTGAGGTCCAAAAGGTTGGTGACCCCTGATCTAGGTACTCCCGTGCGAAGGCAGGCAAGTGCTTCATTCGTCCTCTCACTCTCTTCCCAGATGGAGAGGAAGGAAGCTATCGAGGAGAAAGAGGACATCGAGGGGAACGTCTTCAAGCCGCCAGGCGTGGCTCTCCGTGGCGCCCACTTCTCCCTGAAGGTCTATCGAGCAGAAGACCTGCCCCAGAGTGAGTGGTGGGGTGAGGAGGGCAACCTTGCTGGGAGGACGGGGAAGGGAGGGAATGGTTTCTGGGCTGGAAGCCAAACTCTGAAGGCCCCTTCTCTTGGTTGTGGATGATGGGATATCTTATTCAACACCCTGGAAGGCATCTGATTCTGGACGGCTGTTGGGTCTGCTTTGTCAGAACGAGGACAAAGTGATCTGAATTTGATGCTTTTTCAAAGCCCAATTGGGACACTTTTCACGAATGGAGGCAAATCTACGGGGCCCCAAGATAATGTTGCAGGATTCCTATTGTGGCCCCGATTCCTGAGCCTATGCTGTCAGAGGAAGAGGACCTGGAAGATGAGGAGGAGGAACTGGGAATGCCTTCCTCCCCAGGACCTTCCTCTCTGGCAATGCCTTCCTCCCCAGGACCTTCCTCCCTGATAATGCCTCAGGTTCCATCAGACAACCAAGAGGAACAGCCTCAAATTAATCAGGAGGAAGGCATATCGGAGCAGCCCCTGACAGGGAGTAAAGAGGAAGAGTGTTGGCTCGATCCTAAGCAGCGTTGTAGGGAGAAACATGAGCAGCAACGTAGGAGGTGTGGGAGGGTCAGAGAGTGAGCTGAGTCATTGAGCCACACCCCACAGGGGATAAAAGTGGGTGTGTTTTCTCCTGAAACTTTGTACGGGACAAAGTTTAACCTTACTTCAGATTTTCTTTGTGGACTGCCTTGTGATTTTCTGTGAATAAAATTTTATTTGCTATCAGTTCGGACTTGGCAGGCAGGACATGTGGGAATGCCAAGAATATTATCAGTTCCAAAGAATTAACTCTGTGAAGTCCGAGCCAGCTTGCCTGCCTGTGTTTGTGTGAGTTTGTACTCTTTCATCTTTTGGGAAAGAGGAAAGGCGAGACAGAACAATTCCCGAGGGTCTTGTGATCAAAATCCGGATGCTTGGCAGCTGGTTCGTATTTATGATGGTCTCAGGGTCACGTGATCCCCATTTGCAACCTTCAGACAAACAAAGGCAGATTCACTTAACAACCATGGTACCAACTTAACAACTGCAGTGATTCGCTTAACAAGTATGAGTGGAAAGGTCGTAAAATGGGGCAAAACTCACTTCAGAAATGTCTCGCTTAGCAACAGAAATGTTGGGCTCAATTCTGGTCATAAGTCAAGGATTACCTGTACCTCCTTCCTTCCCTCCCTCCCTCCCTCCTTCCCTCCTTCCTTCCTCCCCCCTCCTTCCCTCCCTCAGTCCCTCCTTCCTTCCTTCCTCCCTCCTTTCCTTTCTTCCTCCTTCCCTCCCTCCCTCCCTCCCTCCTTTCCTTTCTCCCTCCCTCCCTCCTTTCCTCCCTCCCTAGCTTCCTCCCTCCTTCTCTCCCTCCCTCCTTCTCTCCCTCCCTCCTTTCCTCCCTCCCTAGCTTCCTCCCTCCTTCTCTCCCTCCCTCCCTCCCTTCCTTTCTCCCTCCCTGTTTTCCTTCCTTCCTCCTTTCCTTCCTTCCTCCCTCCCTCCCTCCCTTCCTCCCTCCCTCCTTTCCTTTCTCCCTCCCTCCTTTCCTCCCTCCCTAGCTTCCTCCCTCCTTCTCTCCCTCCCTCCCCTTCCTCCCTCCCTCCCTCCTTTCCTCCCTCCCTCCCACCTTTCCTTCCTTCCTCCTTCCCTCCCTTACTTTCTCCCTCCCTGTTTTCCTTCCTTCCTCCTTTCCTTCCTTCCTCCCTCCCTCCCTCCTTTCCTCCCTCCCTCATTCCTCCCTCCCTCCCTCCTTCCCTCCCTCCCCCTCCCTCCCTCCTTCCCTCCTTCCTCCCTCCCTCCATCCCTTCCCTCCCTCCCTTCCTGGGGAAGCCGATCCCCATCTCCCCTGGCCCCATTCAGCAGTCTCCACTCCCATGTCCCTTCCAACCATATGATCTTGTGATTCCAGTGGATGATGCCGTGATGGACAGCGTCAAGCAGATCTTCGGCTTTGAAAGCAACAAGAAGAACCTGGTGGATCCCTTTGTGGAAGTTACCTTTGCAGGGAAAACGGTACGTCAGCTCCTGTGTCTTGGTATACTCCTGCTTGAGCAGGGGTTGGACTAGAAGACCTCCGGGGTCCCTTCCAGCTCTATTCTGATTGAACTGGGAAGCGTTGTGAGAGAAAGCCTTTCTATTTCCAGAGACGCAGGATCAGCTTTCCTTTCCTAAAATACGTAGGAGCTACATGGCCCTTTGGAAGCTCTGCCTAAAACCGGAGCTATGTCCTATAAGGGATCTATGGAGTAGAAAGGGGGAATGAAATTCAAAGATAAATTAATAAGTGCAGGCATAAAAGTAATCCTCAACTTACAATTGTTCATTTAGTGACTGTTCTGTTCTGACCTAGGCTTCCCCAACAGCACAAAGCTGAGTCCTCGTCCCGATAAACCCCCTTTTATTTAATTTACAATGAATTTCCTCTCCAACAAAGTCCTGGCCAACCGTCTTTCAAGGTAGTTCCCAATTACAAACCTTTATCAGGCTTGGAAGAGGGGCCAGGCCGATATCTTTCAGATGCGGCAACACTTGGCAAGCATGCTGGAATGAACCAATTGTCTCCTGCAAAGCTCCACTCCCCTTTTGCTCCTCTTTTGTTCCCTACGGGGGGGGGACCATTTACCGCCCCCCCCTGTGGTTTTACTCCCAAGTTGGCCCGTGTTCCTGAGCTGTTCCCTTCATCTGGCAGCTCTGTGCATGCGCACACTGGGAACAGGCTCCAGCTGTTCTTCTTCCTCACTTATCTCCGACTCTGAAGGCAGCTGATAACTGTCAGATGGCCCTGGCCCCACCTCTGCCTCCGACACAGAGCCCTCGTCAGAGCCTTCCCCAGACTCCAAGACTCGCCCATATTCCTCCCCAACCTTCTCACTGTCCAAATATGCTGCCAACTCCGCTGGCTGCTGTTGGGCCACAACACGTTCCAAGTTACCAAGGCACAGAAAAAAGTGGCTTATGATGTTTTTCACACTTACAACAGTTGTAGCATCCCTCATAGTCACGGGATCAAAATTCAGGTGCTTGGCAGCTGACTCGTATTTATGACAGTTACAGCATCCCGTGTGTGTGTGTGTGTGTCACCTGTTCCCCTTTTGCGGTCTTCTGGCCAACAACATCAACGGGGAAGCCCGATTCACTTAACAATGGCGAACCTGTTCTGACCCAAAACCCTTTTCCAATAAAACAAACAATAACCAAAGGGAGCAGAAACCTTTTAATGAGTCTTACGAAGGCTGCTGCAAACTAATTAACTTTGATAAGCACAAGCCTCGCCAAAACTGTGTGAGGCTGCCAAGAATAACAGATAAGAAATAGTTTACAACACAAGAGTCTTCAAATACCAACTGTAATGTCCACGAGGCTGAGTTTCAAAACATCTTTGCTTCCTGCAAAGAACGTCCGATTCACAGCTGGCTTTTATCTTCTTGAGGGAGGGGCCATTAGCTTGCAGCCTTACTCCTGAGTCACCTGTGCTGCTGCAGCTGCTCTTTAATGTGAGCAGCCCTGCGTGCATGCACACTGGGCACAGGCTCCTCGGGAACCTCCTCATCGCTGCTGCCAGCCCTCACAATCTCCAAAGGCAGCAGTCCACTCCCTGATGGTCCTGGCCCCTCATCTGAGTCTTCGCTCTCCTCAGCCATCCTCACCTGCTGCCGGCTAACCACAACAGTCCCTGACTTAGCAACCACATGGATTCGCTTAACAAGAACGGTCGTAAAACGGAGACCAAACTCACTTAGCAAGGGTCTTCCTTAAGCTACAGAAATGTTTAGGCTCAATTGTGGCCATAAGTCGAGGACTTACATGGTTTTGTTTCCCGGTTGAGCCAGATTTCTGCCTGGAAAGTGGGCAGCAGGACCCCCGAAGATGGGGGGGGGCACTTACTCAGGGGTATCTTTCCTTCCTTTGAGTAGCTCTGCAGCAAGATCGTGGAGAAGAACGCCAATCCGCAGTGGAACCAGATTGTCACGCTGCCTGCCATGGTGAGCCCCCTCCCCTGACCCCATCTCCCAGTCTTTTCACAGCATCCTCTCTTTCCCCGAAGCCCCTCTCTGACCCAGCCTCTTCGGCTCTTCCCTGCAGTTTCCCTCCATGTGTGAAAGGATGAGGATCCGTGTCATGGACTGGTGAGTAAAGAGCGAGGAGCCAGTGACGGGATTCTGCCTGAGTCCGTCATTTATAACTCGATCCCCCGTTTGCAAGGTTTGGGATGGGAAAAGGAGCCAGGCAGCCTCGTTTCTAGCTGGGGGCTGCAGTTCAGCCCTACCCGTTGTTTTTTTTTTAAGCGCATGAAAAAGATGGGGATTCTGCACAGTTTGAGTAAACTTGACTCCCTTCTAGCACGGATGATGTTACCTAATTGGGTCATGAAATGTCTACAAGAAAACTCCCCAGCTCAGAGGAGTTCAGAGTCATCCTCCTTCTCTCCTGCTTCTCCTGCTTCTTCTTCTCCTCCTCCTCCATCTCTCCTCCTCCTCCTCCTCCTCCTCCCCCTCCACTTCCTCCTCTATCTCTCCTCCTCCTCCCCCTACTTCTCCTCCTCCTTCCTGCAACCTCTTCTGTCTTCTAGGACTGATGATGGTACCTAATAGGGTCATGAAATGTCTACAAGAAAACTCCCCAGCTCAGAGGAGCTCAGAGTCATCCTCCTTTGCTCCTGCTTCTCCTCCTTCTCCTCTTCCTCCTCCATCTCTCCTCCTCCTCCTCCTCCTCCTCCTCCTCCTCCTCCTCCTCCTCCTCCTCCTCCTCCTCCTCCTCCTCCTCCTCCTCCTCCATCTCTTCTCATTCTCCTCCTCCTCCTCCTCCTCCTCCTCCATCTTTTCTCCTTCTCCTCCTCCTCGCCCTCCACTTCCTCCTCTATCTCTCCTCCTCCTCCTCCTCCTTCTGCTTCTCCTCCTCCTCCCTGCAACCTCTTCTGTCTTCTAGGACTGATGATGGTACCTAATAAGGTCATGAAACATCTACAAGAAAGCCCCTCTGCCCAGAGGAGCTCAGAGTCATCCTCCTACTCTCCTCCTTCTCCTTCTCCTTCTCCTCCTCTTCCTCCTCCTCCCCCTCTCCTCCATCTCTTCTCCTCCCCCTCATCTTCCTCCTCCATCTCTTCTCCTCCTCCTCCTGCTTCTCTTCCTCCTTCTGCTTCTCCTCCTCCTTCTCCTCCTCTCTGCAAACTCTTCTGTCTTCTAGGACTAATGATGGTACCTTGTTTGGGTCATGAAACAACTGCAAGAAAACAGCCAACTTCAAAGGCCCTGCAGTCCTTTCCCCTCCTCCTCCACTCCACAAGCCCATCCCTTCTAGTAATACTGACGATGTTACCTAGTTTGGCAATGTAACTGTCTGCAAGAAAATGTCTAAGCTGAGAGAGTACCAAGGACGCCACCGTGGCCTTATCCCTTCGTGCAGTATTTGAAAACTGTTGTTTACTGATCAAGCCTTCTCCAAACCCCCCAAGAGAGCCCCTCTTTCCAGAGGCAGGCAAAGAGCATATTGTACACAACTTTTTTGTGTGCACAGTATTGTTGATCCAGCAGGTAATTGGATCAACATTTTATTTCGCAGGGACCGAATGACCCACAATGACATCATTGGCACCAGCTACCTCTGCATGTCCAAAATCTCCGCTCCGGGAGGAGAACTGGAAGGTGAGCAGGTTCAGAGGGCCCTGATCCCCAGGCTGACTTAGTGTTGTGGCCCGCCAGCTGACAGCAGAGCTGGCGGCAGACTTGGACATTGAGGAGGTTAGGGAGGAACATGGGCCAGTCCTGGAGTCTGGGGAAGGCTCTGATAGATGCTCTGTGTCAGAAGCAGAGATAGGGTCAGCGCCGTCCGACATTTATCAGATGCTTTCGGAGTCAGAGATAAGTGGGGAAGAAGAACAGCTGGAGCCTGTTCCCAGTGTGCGCATGCACAGAGCTGTCAGGAGAGGAAAACAACTGAGGAACAGGGGCCGACTTGGGAAGAGGGGCACATGTGGACGCTGAATGGCTCCTCCCTGGGGAATAAATAGAAGCAAAAGGGGAGTGGTGGTTGCAGGAGACAATAGTTCATTTTTCTTTAGGGAGATTTGATTATTGTGGTGGTTCGTGCCTCACAGAGACTCCTTGCCAAGTATTTAATTTACAGCTTTGCAACTGGAAGCTGTCCGCCTGGCAATTATCCAAGGATTGATAAGGTCTGTTCTTGCAATTATTGCCCAGACCACGAATTCACAGTAACTAAATAAAGAGAGTGTCATGCCCTTTGTTAGAGTCAGACTCATAGGGAATGGAGGCTCTAGAGGTTATGGAGAAGGCTGGAGAAGGGCAGAGGCTGGCTGGGCAGTCAGAGCAAGAACCAGGCCCATCCCCTCTCCATCCTAGGACATTCAGGGAGGAATGGAGAAGGGAGCAACTTGGCTTATAACAGAGGAAGCGGCCATGATCCCCCTCATTGGTTGCAGCTGGGGAGAATAGTATATAAGAGGGATGGTTAAAACACAGCATTAAAGAAGCAAAGCGTGTTTTATTGGCCAAGTGTGATTGGACACCCAAGGAATTTGTCTTGGTGCAAATGCTCTCAGTGTACATAAAAGAAAAGATACATTCGTCAAGAATCATAAGGTACAACACTTAATAATACTTATAGGGAACAGTTAATAGAATAAGAATAAGAATAAGAATAGAATAGAATAGAATAGAATAGAATGAAGAGTGGACTGGACTAGACTAGAACAGAATAGAATAGAATAGAATTCTTTATTGGCCAAGTGTGATTGGACACACAAGGAATTTGTCTTGGTGCAAATGCTCTCAGTGTACATAAAAGAAAACATACATTTGTCAAGAGTCATAAGGTACAACACTTAATAATAGTTATAGGGTACAAATAAGCAATCAAATACTAGGAAAGAGTCAATAAAAATCATTAGGATACAAGCAACAAGGTTACAGTCATACAGTCACAAGTGGGAGGGGATGGGTGATAAGGAGTGATGAGAAGATTAATAGCAATAGTAGTGCAGACTTTGTAAATAGTTGGACAGTGTTGAGGGAATTATTTGTTATTAGCAGAGTGATGGCGTTTGGGGGAAAAACTGTCCTTGTGTCTAGTTGTTCTGGTGTGCAGTGCTCTATATAGTGTCATTTTGAGGGTAGGAGTTGAAACAGTTTATGTCCAGGATGTGAGGAGTCTGTAGGTATTTTCACAGCCCTCTTTTTGACTCGTGCAGTATACAGGTCCTCGATTGAAGGCAGGTTGGTAGCAATTGTTTTTTCCGCAGTCCTAATTACTCTCTGAAGTCTGTGTCTGTCCTGTTGGGTTGCAGAACCAAACCAGACAGTGCAGATAACAACTGTTGGTCCAGAATGGTATAGGGTTTCTTGCTTGAGCAGGGGGTTGGACTAGAAGACCTCCAAGGTCCCTTCTAACTCTGTCGTTCTATTAAAAAGCCACCTCTTCATTTTTACCCCTTATCTCTCAGACGGTCTCGGCTGCCCTCTTCTTTAGCAGAAGCCGTGATGATACACTACCCAAAAGGACTTCACTTTTTCACTTTTCCCACTCTTTCTTTCTGCTTCAGATGAGTTTCCCGTCACCACAAAACTCTTCAAAGCAACAGAGAGTATGTCCTTAGCATGACTCTTCCCCTCCCCCCTCTCCACCTCCTGAGTGTGTTTCTGAAATGAATTTAAAATCATTTTGTAATCCAAATTCCAATGCACGATGCACATGACATCAGTTGGGGAAGGCATGTGATTCCTTTGGGATGATGATCATCAACCTTGCTTTGGTCTCTAATCCCAGTTTAAATCCTCGCTGGATGTGATTGTGCATGTCTGTGAAAGAGGGGAGATTTAGGGGTTAATCTTTCTGGAGGGGTGCTGCCATCTCTCCTGCACAAAGTGTCTCAGCTTTGATGATTTGAAGATGGGTGGACTTCAACTCCCAGAATTCCCCAGCCAGCCTTGAAGTTCTCTCAATCTCGGCAGGTGGACTTCAACTCCCAAAATTCCCCAGCCAGCTTTGCTGGGAGTTGAAGTCCACCCATCTTCCACTTGCCAAGGTTGAGAAAGGACCTTTGTGGACCAGGAAGGACCTTTGTGCAAATGCAGCATGCCAAAAATGCTAAATCTGGGCAGTTGACTGCAAATTCATCTGGTTTTGGTGAATGTATCTCCAAACCATGTGTATAGCCATTGAGTTTCCCTACTTGAGTGGCCTTCTGATGGTGGACACCTAGCTTGGATTGCTAGGAACCTAGAAGGCAGGGATCATTGTATGGATGGGACCTCATAACCGAGTAAAGATGGCGAGCATGTCCATTCTCACCCTTGTTTAATATCATGAATTGAAAAAAAAAATGCAAGGATTTCTTCTCACTTCTACTGTTTTCAAAGGACTCAGAAACCTCCTGTTTCTGATTGGGCCACCGGTAGAAGAATATTTGGGTGGACCAGTGGTGGGATTCAACATTTTTTGCTACCAGTTCTGTGGCGTGGCTTGGTGGGCGTGGCATGGCATGGCGTGGCAGGGAAAGGATACTGCAAAATCCACCCACCTCTGACCTGCTTCTCAGCTCCGTTCTCCTGTGCAGGTCAACCAAAGCAGACCCAGCCGATCAGCTGGGACTCAGGAGGCAGGGAAGAGATGGGGTTGGCGGGGCCAGTCAGAGGTGGGATTTTGCCGGTTCTCCGAATTACTCAAAATTTCCGCTACCGGTTCTCCAGAACTGATCAGAACCTGCTGAATACCCACCTCTGGACTCTAAAATTGGTTATTTCAGGTAGACGATTATCTCCATAGTTCTACTTCCGTGGGTTTCTTTCCACAGTTGACGATGGACTTGGCTTCCTGCCCACCTTTGGGCCATGCTACGTCAACCTCTACGGGAGTCCGAGGGAGTTCACCGGATTTCCTGACCCTTATGAAGAGCTCAACAGTGGCAAGGTGAGACAGCTCTTCTGAATTAACTGGCGTGCCACCCTGGAGAAGCAGTTGGGTTCATCCAGATGGCCAAGTTGGGAGCAAGAGCTGGCTTGTGAAGGGGAGGGGGCAACCTTCTCATGGGCTCATTCTTATATGTCCCAAGGGAGAAGGAGTGGCTTATCGTGGCAGACTGCTGGTGGAACTGGAGACCAAGCTGGTAGACCACGTTGAACAGAAGTTGGGGGACATCCCTGCGGATGACATCTTGAGAGTGGAGGTAAAGTTTTCGTGCTCCACATAATGCCATGGCCATTAATGTCTTCATCTTTTCAGTGAAGTGGGGGTATAACCTCAAGTGATCATCCAGGGCTGGGATCTCCAAATTTGACCACTTTAAGACTAGTGGACTTCAACTCCCAGAATTCCCCAGCCAGCTATGCTCTTGGTGACTTTAAGACTGGTGGACTTCAACTCCCAGAATCCCCCAGCCAGCTATGCTCTTGGTGACTTTAAGACTGGTGGACTTCAACTCCCAGAATCCCCAGCCAGCTATGCTCTTGGTGACTTTAAGACTGGTGGACCTCAACTCCCAGAATCCCCCAGCCAGCTATGCCCTTGGTGACTTTGAGACTGGTGGACTTCAACTCCCAGAATCCCCCAGCCAGCTATGCCCTTGGTGACTTTAAGACTGGTGTACTTCAACTCTCAGAATTCCCCAGCCAACTATGCCCTTGGTGACTTTAAGACTGGTGGACTTCAACTCCCAGAATTCCCAGCCAACTATGCCCTTGGTGACTTTAAGACTGGTGGACTTCAACTCCCAGAATTCCCCAGCCAGCTATGCCCTTGGTGACTTTAAGACTGGTGGACTTCAACTCCCAGAATTCCCCAGCCAGCTATGCCCTTGGTGACTTTAAGACTGGTGGACTTCAACTCCCAGAATTCCCCAGCCAACTATGCCCTTGGTGACTTTAAGACTGGTGGACTTCAACTCCCAGAATTCCCCAGCCAGCTATGCCCTTGGTGACTTTAAGACTGGTGGACTTCAACTCTCAGAATTCCCCAGCCAGCTATGCCCTTGTTGAGTTTGAGATTGATGGACTTCAACTCCCAGAATTCCCCAGCCAGCTATGCCCTTGGTGACTTTAAGACTGGTGGACCTCAACTCCCAGAATCCCCCAGCCAGCTATGCTCTTGGTGACTTTAAGACTGGTGGACCTCAACTCCCAGAATCCCCCAGCCAGCTATGCTCTTGGTGACTTTAAGACTGGTGGACCTCAACTCCCAGAATCCCCCAGCCAGCTATGCTCTTGGTGACTTTAAGACTGGTGGACTTCAACTCCCAGAATCCCCCAGCCAGCTATGCCCTTGGTGACTTTAAGACTGGTGGACTTCAACTCCCAGAATTCCCCAGCCAGCTATGCTCTTGGTGACTTTAAGACTGGTGGACTTCAACTCCCAGAATTCCCCAGCCAGCTATGCTCTTGGTGACTTTAAGACTGGTGGACTTCAACTCCCAGAATCCCCCAGCCAGCTATGCCCTTGTTGAGTTTGAGATTGATGGACTTCAACTCCCAGAATCCCCCAGCCAGCTATGCCCTTGGTGACTTTAAGACTGGTGGACTTCAACTCCCAGAATTCCCCAGCCAGCTATGCCCTTGGTGACTTTAAGACTGGTGGACCTCAACTCCCAGAATCCCCCAGCCAGCTATGCCCTTGGTGACTTTAAGACTGGTGGACTTCAACTCCCAGAATTCCCCAGCCAGCTATGCCCTTGTTGAGTTTGAGATTGATGGACTTCAACTCCTAGAATTCCCCAGCCAGCTATGCCCTTGGTGACTTTAAGACTGGTGGACCTCAACTCCCAGAATCCCCCAGCCAGCTATGCTCTTGGTGACTTTAAGACTGGTGGACTTCAACTCCCAGAATTCCCCAGCCAGCTATGCTCTTGGTGACTTTAAGACTGGTGGACTTCAACTCCCAGAATTCCCCAGCCAGCTATGCCCTTGTTGACTTTAAGACTGGTGGACTTCAACTCCCAGAATTCCCCAGCCAGCTATGCCCTTGTTGACTTTGAGATTGATGGACTTCAACTCCCAGAATTCCCCAGCCAGCTATGCCCTTGGTAACTTTAAGGTTGGGGAACTTCAACTCCCAGTATTCCCCAGCCGGCTATGCTCTTAGCAAAGCTGGCTGAGGAATTCTGGGAATTGAAGTCCACCAGTCTTAAAGTGGACAAGGTTGGAGAGCCCTTCTGTTAGGAGATGACGAGGCTGAAACTGGTGGAGTCAAATGCATCATCAGTTTGGAGTCTCTACACCCCCCATAGCTTAAGTCCAGCCTGCCTTGAAGCCAATTGATTCTACTCTGGCGCCAATTTGGCTTGACCGTTAGTAGATCAGATTCTTGTGTTTAGCAAGCGTGAAATAAACTCGTAGTACTTTTTAAGCCTATCCTAGTTCCTGGCTTCTTGCATCTGTCATTACTCCACCCCCCCTGGACTTCTGGAAGAGCCCTGATGGGGACCTGCTACATTGGGGGTGGCTGATGTGTTGGTTAGAGAGAAGATCCCAGCCTCCCAAGCTGCCCATCGTTTTTCATTTTTAAATTTTAACATTTTAAGCAGTCCCTCAACAAACTGTTGTAAGTTGAGGATGACCTGTACAAATCCCACTAGTGGCTCTTAGTCCAGTTGAGAGTATCTAGAGTGGGCTTCTTCACGAATGACATTCCCCCTCCTGTTCTCTGGTCTTCTTCAGAAATACCTGCGTCGGCGGAAGTACAACCTTTTCGCCGCCTTCTACTCGGCCACCATGCTGCAGGGCGTGGGTGACGCCATCCAGTTTGAGGTCAGCATCGGCAACTATGGAAACAAATTTGACAACACCTGCCAGCCGCTGGCATCCACCACGCAGTTCAGCCGGGCGGTCTTTGATGGTAAGGAAAGAGTTGGGAGCAGGGATGGGCTGCTGGGGGTTCACAGGGGTCCGGGAGAGCCCCTAGCTAAGATTCTGCATAGTTCAGAGAACCCCCTCCCCCCAAAATCCCACTCCTGGCTGGCCCCGCCCACCCCACCACGCTCCTCCCAGAAGTCCCCACACAGCCCATTTTGGGTACAGGGAAGGGTAGGGTGAGCGCCGAGGCTCAGGGAAGGCAAATAACGGGCCTCCCGGAAGTTCGGGAAGGCCGGAAATGGGCCTGTTTCTGGCTTCCAGAGAGCCTCCGGAGCTGGGGGACGGCAAGAACGCCCCCCTCCAGGCTGCAGGAGGTTGACTAGGCTACATCCATCATGGCCACGCCCACCCAGCAAGCAGGCAGAGAACCCTTTGCTAAATTTTTTGAAGCCCACCCCTGGGTGGGAGGCATAGTCAGGTGAACCAGAGAGAGCAGAACCAGAGATCGAATCAGGGTGGGTCCCCGGGACCGGAGACTTACTCTGGAACGGGAGATCTTCTATCTTGCTACTCCTGAATGGGATGGCTTGCTTATCGTGACCTTTCCTTCTCAGCTAGGCCTTCTTCAAGGAAGGGAAGAATCTGAAAATCATCAAACTCTTGATCTATTCCTGGCAGCATTCCTAGATTGATAGGATGGGGGGCTTGGAAGGCGACTTGAAGATGGGTGGACTTCAGGGGTGGGATTCTACAGGTTCTCACCTATTCGCTAGAACCGGTTGTTAACATTCTAAGCAGTTCGGAGAACCGATTGTTAGAAGAAATTACTGGTCTAATCCTGTAAGGAAGGCAGGAAGGAAACATTCTGGTGTTGCTTACAGAAACTGCCTCTCCGTTAACCCTTATTACATTCTTGGCAGGACTAGACTTCCGGTCTCAGGAACGTCTCTGGAGTTTTTTTCCCCTCCTTCGCTGGTACTTTGCTTGTGTGGAGTGACCATTCAAAGTTACAATGGCACTGAAAAAAGTGACTTATGTCCATTTTTCACACTTACGACTGTTGCAGCATCCCCACAGTCATGAGAGATGCGTGCCTCGATGTGAGTGATATTGAGTTGGCTACACCCAGCCAATGACATGACCACCAAGCCATGTCCACCCAGTCACATGACCACCAAGCCACGCCCACCACCTAAGCCACGCCCACAGAACTGGTTGTTAAAAAATTTGAATCCCACCCCTGGCGGACTTCAACTCCCAGAGTTGCCTGGGCAGCTTTGAAGTCCATTCATCTTCAAGCTGCCAAGGTGGAGAAACATTGTCAGTGAAAGTGGCCATAATCACATGGTGACATGCTTAACTGACTCAATTCTCTCTATATAAAAGCGAAATACCCCTCACGCATCATCACAAAATCTCCCGAACCGTAAAGCCTACAAACTTGAAATTTGGCACCTGTGTTCCTCTTGGCTTCTAGCTGCTCAACAAGAAAGGATTTTTCGAAATGACCATCAGAGCATTAGTATTTTGCATATTATTATTAACACGCTCTGATGCTAAGGAGTTCTACTCCCCCTCCCCACCTGAAAAGAAATCTGTCCCAAAGGCAAAATACAAGCAGAGGAGAGGAGTTTCCATTTTAGTTTCACAGCAGCAACCAGCTTGAGTGCAGAAAAGTTGAGCTAAGCCACGTCCAGGCTCCTTGCTGTCTCCTTCTTGCTTACACAGCAAATACTGCTTCAGTTTCCAAACATTCCTCAATTCTTTCACACAGACAGGATGCTAGCCAGATGAATACTGATGGATGCTGGTAGGCAGAGGCACAATTTTGTCCCCTTGTTTTCCTCCCCAAAAACTAAGCCTGATCACATAGCGTTGTAGCAGAGCAGGGGTATAGAGCTAGTTCTATATATATTTGCATTTTTATATAATATTTTATTATATTTCTGTCTCTCTATCTCTGTCTCTACATCCACCTGTCCGTCTATCTATCTATCTATCTATCTATCTATCTATCTATCTATCTATCTATCTATCTATCTATCTATCTATCTATCTATCTACCTACCTACCTACCTACCCACCTACCTACCTACCTACCTACCTACCTATCTATCTATCTATCTATCTATCTATCTATCTATCTATCATCTATATATCTATCTTTCTACCTAGCTACCTATCTATCTAGCTATTTACCTATCTATCTATCCATCCATCCATCCATCCATCCATCCATCCATCCATCCATCTATCCATCTAGCTATCTAGCTATCTAGCTATCTGGCTATCTATTTACCTATCTATCCATCCATCCATCCATCCATCCATCCATCCATCCATCCATCCATCCATCCATCCATCCATCCATCTAGCTATCTAGCTATCTAGCTATCTATTTACCTATCTATCTATCCATCCATCCATCCATCCATCTAGCTATCTAGCTATCTATTTACCTATCTATCCATCCATCCATCCATCCATCCATCCATCCATCCATCCATCCATCTAGCTATCTAGCTATCTATTTACCTATCTATCCATCCATCCATCCATCCATCCATCCATCCATCCATCCATCCATCCATCCATCCATCCATCCATCCATCCATCCATCCATCCATCCATCCATCCATCCATCTATCTATCTATCTATCTATCTATCTATCTATCTATCTATCTATCTATCTATCTATCTACCTACCTACCTACCTACCTACCTACCTACCTACCTACCTACCTACCTACCTACCTACCTATACATAAAAATGCAAACCTTCCACAACAACAAACTTGCTGCTTCCTGGATAGTGTCCGGCATGAAGGATGAGGATTACCTCTAAGATCCAGCTAAGATGATTTATTGCTCAAACCTGCACACAAGAATCTAGTCAACTAATGTACAATACAAAATTGGCACCAGAGAAGGGCTCATGGAATTCAAGAGGACTTGGACTTAAGACTGTTTATGGGGATGTAAGGATTCCAGGCTGATGACTTGCTTAACTCTGCCCCCCCTCCAGCTCTCCCAGCTCTTCTTCTACAGGTGGAGAGTCACTCAGGTGAGGTGGCTGGTGCAGAAATGTAATAAATAAATAAACCAACGGAGGCCTCTCTGCCTTTTCCATCTCCAGGCTGTCAGTATTACTACCTTCCCTGGGGCAACGTGAAACCAGTGGTGGTTCTCTCCTCCTACTGGGAAGACAGCAGCCACAGGATGGATGCCCAGAATCTCCTCGACAGGGCTGCAGACCGGCTGGTGAGTGCTTGGGGGCTGAGAAGGCTAGCCTTGGAGCCCCCCCACTGCCCCAGTTAGTGTCCAGAAGAGATTCTGCTCTTCTCTGTGGTCCCAGATGATTGCGGTCTCTCGGGCAGTTAGTAGAACGAGCCGATCCTGTCTTGTAAGCGATGCTCTTAAGAAACCAGGCGGACGATGGATCGCACCAGCCCGGCATCCATCTTGCCTTCTTGCCTACAGTTGGCAGGGCCCTGCTGAGATGGCAGCGTCTGAAAGTTGCACATGGGCACGGATTGAGTCAAAATCCTGTCCAATGGGACTGGGTCTCAAAAGGGGGCTAATGAAGGAGAATCTTTGTGGCTCAGGGTTGAAATGAGGGGATCCCTGGTGTTCTCTGAGCTTGGTGGTTTTCTTGCAGATGTTTCATGACCCAACTAGGGAACATCATCAGGCTAGAAAGGATTTGCAGACAGGAGGAGGAGGAGGAGGAGGAGGAGGAGGAGGAGGAGGAGGAGGAGGAGGAGGAGGAGGAGGAGGAGGAGGAGGAGGACTGCGGGGTCCTTGGTACTCTGAGCTTGGTGGTTTTCTTGCAGACGTTTCATGACCCAACTAGGGAACATCATCAGGCTAGAAGGGATTTGCAGACAGGAGGAGGAGGAGGAGGAGGAGGAGGAGGAGGAGGAGGAGGAGGAGGAGGAGGAGGAGGAGGAGGAGGAGGAGGAAAACTGTGGGGTCCTTGGTTCTCTGTGAGTTTGGTGGTTTTTTGCAGACATTTCATGACCCAGCTAGGGAACATCATCAGTGCTAATGTCTGCAAGAACACCACCAAGCTCAAGGAAGCACCCCAAGGACCCCCTCAGAGGGGCTGCCAGGCTGGTCACAGAAAGCTCTGGGGGCTCCTGATGGCTGCAGCACACGACACTGTGTGGTGCCCGTCTGCGTGCGCATGTGTCCTTCAGCTGCTCCGTGGGCCAGCCAGAGGGCTGCCAGCCAGGGCTGGATGTGGCGCACTTCCCTCAGCAGCACGTGGCATTTCTGCTGTCTGCCCCAATGCAGGCTGCCAACTTGGAGGTGGTCCACCTGGCCCACAAAGCCCAGCGTTCTGCCAGCACCTTGGACACCCTGGTGGCTCAGATGCTGGATGAGCTCATGACGGACTGCAGGTAGGCGTGTGGGAGGGGGGAGGGGCCTCTGTGGCCAGGCCACGAGCCCCTGGGAGGGTTCACCAACAAGCTTGTTTGTTTAGCTTGGAGAGGGTCCCGGGACTGAAGAAGGCTGTCCATTGGTGGGCAAGGGGCTCCTCCGGAGGCACTGAGCCAAGGCTCCCCGAGTTGAAAAGGTGATGCTGGAGGCAGGTCGTAAATTCCCACTCCTTGCCTGAATGGCCTCTTTGTGTGGCTGTGGTCTGGGCTGGCCTGGCAGACCCCTTTGCTGGAGGAGGGGTCTCCCATCTGCAGGCATTGGGGAGGGGCGGAGAACAGCCTCGCCACCCTCGTCTCGAAGCTCCTGGTTTGGATCCCTTCAGGTTCAAAGCCTCTGTGAAGTCATACTCTTTCTTTCTTTCTTTCTTTCTTTCTTTCTTTCTTTCTTTCTTTCTTTCTTTCTTTCTTTCTTTCTTTCTTCCTTCTTCCTTCCTTCCTTCCTTCCTTCCTTTCTTTCTTTCTTTCTTTCTTTTTGTTTCTTTCTCTTTCTTTCTTTCTTTCTTTCTTTCTTTCTTTCTTTCTTTCTTTCTTTTTCTTTCTTTCTCTTTTTCTTTCTCCCTCCCTCCTTTCCTTTCCTTTCCTTTCTTTTCCTTTTTATTTTCCTTTCCCTTCCCTTCCTTTCCTTTCATCTTCCTTTCCATTTTTATCTTCCTTTCCTTTCCTTTCCTTTCCTTTCTTTTCCTTTCTTTCCACTTTTTATTTTCCTTTCCCTTCCCTTCCTTCCATCTTCCTTTCCTTTTTTATTTTCCTTTCCTTTCTTTTCCTTTATCTTCCTTTCTTTCCACTTTTTATTTTCCTTTCCTTTCCTTTCCTTTCCTTTCCTTTCCTTTCCTTTCCTTTCCTTTCCTTTCCTTTCCTTTCCTTTCCTTTCCTTCCCTTCCCTTCCCTTCCTTTCATCTTCCTTTCCCTTTTTATTTGCCTTTCCTTTCTTTTCCTTTATCTTCCTTTCCTTTCTTTTCCTTTATCTTCCTTTCTTTTCCCTTTTTATTTTCCTTTCACCTTCCTTTCCCTTTTTATCTTCCTTTCCTTTCATCTTCCTTTTCTTTCCCTTTTTATCTTCCTTTCCTTTCCTTTCCTTTCCTTTCCTTTCCTTTCCTTTCCTTTCCTTTCCTTTCCTTTCCTTAATTTACATGCTGCCCATCTTGCTAACAAGGCTATTTATGAACATTATAAAAAAAGAGATGCCAAACGTATTAAAACATTACATAAACCAGAATTAAGTAAACTTTGTAATGTTCCTGGAGTGTCCTCTTTCTAAACGGGGTCACCAGAAGCTCACAAGTGGTGTGTTTTAGAATACAGAATAACTCAATAACAGAACAACAGAATAACATAATAAATGACAGAGTTGGTAGGGACCCTGGAGGTCTTCTAGTCCAGCCCCCTGCTCTAACAGGAGGCCTTATATCATGTCAGACAAAGAGATGTCCACTGTCTTCTTAAAATTCCAGAGACCCCCCCATCCCAAAAGGGATTGGGTTCATTGGGCCAAGGGGGCTGGATGGACTGATGTTGCAGGAGAGAAGAGACATCCCACCCCCGCAATTTTTAAGGTTCCCCTTTGAAGGGCTGGGAGCAGGCAGGGAATCCTGTTCAAATTAAGCCAACTGAGAAAAAGAAGAGAGATCACCCACCCCAGTCCTACAATTTTTGCAATTTTTCCCTTCCTTGCTTTGCTCTGGATTTCCTGGAATGCTATAGCAGGATTAAAAAAAAAGAAGGGAAAAGGTCTTCAGAAGTCCAGCATGATTTTTGAAGGGCTCCATAGACACGTCCACCAAGTTTCCTTGGCAACTTCCTGGAAGGAGTTTCCCACGGATGGTTTTTTTTGATGGGGCAAATTTAGTCTTGGGTCTCAGACCCCCTGCCCTAAATATTAATTACGACCTGTCCCTGCTTAGCATCATCCAGTTCAGTGATTGTCAACCTTGGAGATTTTAAGACCGGTGGACTTCAACTCCCAGAATTCCCCAGCCAGAAGACCGGTGGACTTCAACTCCCAGAATTCCCCAGCCAGAAGACCAGTAGACTTCAACTCCCAGAATTCCCAGCCAGAAGACTGGTGGACTTCAACTCCCAGAATTCCCCAGCCAGAAGACCGGTGGACTTCAACTCCCAGAATTCCCCAGCCAGAAGACCGGTGGACTTCAACTCCCAGAATTCCTCAGCCAGAAGACCGGTGGACTTCAACTCCCAGAATTCCCCAGCCAGAAGACCGGTGGACTTCAACTCCCAGAATTTCTCAGCCAGAAGACCGGTAGACTTCAACTCCCAGAATTCCTCAGCCAGAAGACCGGTGGACTTCAACTCCCAGAATTCCCCAGCCAGAAGACCGGTGGACTTCAACTCCCAGAATTCCCCAGCCAGAAGACCGGTGGACTTCAACTCCCAGAATTCCCAGCCAGAAGACTGGTGGACTTCAACTCCCAGAATTCTTCAGCCAGAAAACTGGTGGACTTCAAATCCCAGAGTTCCCCAGCCAGAAAACTGGTGGACTTCAAATCCCAGAGTTCCCCAGCCAGAAGACTGGTGGACTTCAACTCCCAGAATTCCCCAGCCAGAAGACTGGTGGACTTCAACTCCCAGAACTCTGGGAGTTGAAGTCCACCTGTATTAAAGTCTCCAAAGTTGACAAGAATTGACGTAGTCAATCAAAATTCACTTGAGCTCAGTTTGTCATCTGCTCATCACACCAATCCCCACTTTTCCTGGGCATTAAGAGAAACAGCTGTTTTTTTTCCCAGGGTGATTTTTTCAATTTCCCAGCCATGACATTTCCTGGTGGTCTCCCATCCGATCCCATCCCTCCTCCCTGTTGCATGTCCATGCCCAGACCCCATCAATCCATGCATGAAATAATTCCCACATTTCTTATATGTACCCATTTCATGTATTCACAACTATGTATACACTTATACTTATTATCTTGTAAACAATTCGCAAATCAAATAAATAAATAAATAAACAAATAAACAAATAAATAAATAAATAAACACGTTCCCAAGGCAACATTCCTGACCTCCCCATGACTGCAACCCAAATCTGTGTGTGTGTGTGTGAAGAAACGGGTGAGGAAGGATTGTTTCTGAGCATGTATAAAATCTACCCTCCTGTAGAGAAAGGCCAGCAAATTCCAGGAATGAAAGGGAAGGCGGGATTTCTCTAATTGAGTTTGTTGAAAGACAAATAAACAGGATGGGTTTCCACAACAGCCGAAAATAACCCAGCAGAAAAAAAAATGTTATTTTGTGCTCATGCGGAAGGACAAAATGTTTGTTTTTCCTCCAAAGAGATGATTCTCCAGAGGATTAGAAGCCTTCTCTGTTTGGTTAACCCAAGACCCCTAACCTTTCTCCTCCCACCTCTCAGATTAGACAAAGGTTCAAACTCTTTTTTTATATATATAGTTTATTTATACATTGTCAATTAACATACTTATGTGCTTTGTGAACAGTGTAATGTCTGGGTCAACTGCTTACATAATTATCTATATATATAAAAGCGAAAGACCACTCATGCATCCTCACAAAATCTCCAGAACCATAAAGCCTATAAACTTGCAATTTGGCACGTATGTTCCTCTTGGCTTCTGATGAGAAACTTTCTAACAGTGAGGACAATTCACCAGTGGAACAGCTTCCCACCAGAAGTTGTAGGGGCTCCATTACTCGAGGTTCTCAAGAAGAGTTTGGACAACCATTTGGCTGAGATGGGATAGGGTCTCCTGCTTGAAGAGGGGGTTGGATTAGAAGACCTCCAAGGCCCCTTCCAACTCTGATATTTCTATTCTATTCTATTCTATTCTATTCTATTCTATTCTATTCTATTCTATTCCATTCCATTCCATTCCATTCCATTCCATTCCATTCCATTCCATATTTTCTTTTCTATTCTATTCTATTCTATTCCATTCCATTCCATTCCATTCCATTCCATTCCATTCCATTCCATATTTTCTATTCTATTCTATTCTATTCTATTCTGTTCTATTCTATTCTATTCTATTCCATTCCATTCCATTCCATTCCATTCCATTCCATTCCATTCCATTCTATTCCATTCCATATTTTCTATTCTATTCTATTCTATTCTATTCTATTCTATTCTATTCTATTCTATTCTATTCTATTCTATTCTATTCTATTCTATTCCATTCCATTCCATTCCATTCCATTCCATTCCATATTTTCTATCCTATCCTATTCCATTCTATTCTATTCCATTCCAGTCCTGTACTACTCTACTCTACTCTACTCTACTCTACTCTACTCTACTCTACTCTACTCTGATACAGATTAACAGAGTTGGAAGGGACCTTATAGGTCATGTAGTCCAACCCCCTGCTTAAGCAGGAGACCCTACACCATTTCTGACAGATGACAGTCGGTCTCTTTTTGAAAGCCTCCAGGGATGAAGCTCCCACAACATCTGAAGGCAACTTCTGTTCCCTGGGTTGGTTGTTTTCACTGTCAGAAAGTTTCTCCTTATTTCCAGGTTGAATCTCTCCTTGTTCAGTTTCCATCCTTCATTGTCTGGCCTTCGGGTGCTTTGGAGAATAGCTTGACCCCCTTTCTCCTCTCTGTGGCAGCCCCTCAAATATTGGAAGACTGCTATCCTGTCTCCCCTGGTCCTTCTCTTCACTATTTCTTCACTTCTCTCTTCACTTATCCTATCCTATTTCTATTTCTAAGTTTCAGAGAAAATAAACAGCTGTGGGCAGAGTGAGTCCTTGTAAATCAATGTCTCCTTGGAGTGTTGCAGCTTTTCCCTTCAAATATAATTTACAATTGCACAATGCTTAGGAAGGATCACAGACAGGAAAACGTGGGTTGGGTGAAGATATTGAGATATTGAGCAATTTCCCCAGGCCACTGCAAAGTCAAGCGAGTGGGAGAGGAAGGACACGAAGAAACAGAGTTATTTTTGTAATCACTCTCTCTTGCACCACCTTTATTCTAGTAGTCCCTGGATTTATTTATGTATTGATTCATCGAATTTATACGGCGCCCATATAGAGTGCCTCTGGGTGGCTTACAGTGCAATTAAATAGAACTATAAAACACAATTATTGATATAAATATCAGTTAAAATTACAGGAATTAAGTAGAGAAAAGATGTAATTAGGCTTACAATGCAATTAAATGGGAATATAAAACACAATTGAAATATAAAAGCCAGTTGAAATGATAGGAATTAAATAGAGAAAATGAGAAATTAGGCATATAATGCAACCCAAGAGATGTATAAAACACAATTATAAATATAAAGATCAGTGAAAAATACAGGAATCAAATAGAGAAAAGGGGTAATTAGGCTTACAACACAATTAAATAGGACTAGAAAATACAATGATAAATATTAAAATAAAGTTAAAATTACAGGAGTGAGATAAAACGGGTAATTAGGCTTACAGTGCAATTATGTGGGAATATAAAACCCCATGATAAATATAAAAAAATCAATTAAAATTACAGGAAATCAAATAGAGATGATGAAGATGTTACCCATTCAGTCGTGTCCGATTCTTGGCGATTCATACTTACTTACTTACAGATTAAGACTTGGAAAGGACTTTGTAGGTCATCTAGTACAACCCATCGCCCAAGCAGGGGACCCTACACCATTCTCTGGGTGGTCTCACCACCTCTTCCGACCATCTCTGAGTTGTTCTAAGCTCTGGCTGGGGTCAGCTTTGAGGTTCCCCAGCCACCGTGTTCTTTGGTTTTAAATAGGGAAAAAGTGGTAATTAGGCTAATGGATTAAGAGGAGACAAACATGAGGCTGCCACATTTTTGTCCCTGGGGAATTTGGGAGGGGGGGATTTCATAGAGAGATGGATGATTAGACTCAACAACATTCTTCTCAAAAGTCAAGGACAAATTACCCTGCACCTGGAGAGGAGTGTCTAAGCAGGACTCTTCAAACTTGACAGCTTTAAGATTGTGGAGTTCAACTCCCAGAATTCCTCCTCCAGCCATGTTAGCTCAGGAATTCTGGGATTGAAGTCCACAAGTCTTAAACTTGCCAAGTTTGAAGATCCTTGTGATAGATGATGGATGGATGGATGGGATGGATGGATGGGGAGACGATAGATAGACAGATAGGTGATAGATCGGGGTCCCCAAACTTGGCAGCTTTAAGACTTGTGGACTTCAACTCCCAGAATTTCCTCCTCCAGTCATGTTAGCTCAGGAATTCTGGGAGTTGAAGTCCACAAGTCTTTAACTTGCCAAGTTTGAAGACCCTTGGACTAGAGAAATGTCTCCAGTTGGGACGATGGTTGTTTGGACCGTGTGATGGACTGGTGGGTGCAGGGGATGGGTTTTCCCAGATGTGCCAATAGGACCTTCTTCAATAAATTCTTACTTGGATGAACTTTGTTTCTGAGTGCTGAATGAGAATGGGGAGTTTCATTGGAAGGCTGACACCTTGGCTATCTCCTTCCACAGCCAGCCCCTGGTTGACGTCACTCAGAAGCCCAACAGCACCCACTTGGACCAATATCTCTATCGTTTCCGGACCACCAACCTCAATCAGATGGTTCAGGCGGCCTTGAAGATGAAGCACGAAGACTCTGACCTTCAGATGGTTTTGGATCAGGCTGAAGATTGGCTCTCTCGATTAAAATCCATGGTGGAGGAGGTAGATGTAGTTATCAACATGCAAAAGGGGATTGAGCTCTTCCGTCTCTTCTGAACCACTGAGCCATTTTTTTATGTCTAGGGAACGACCAAAGGGGTCCCTATTTTTCTACTTGCATTTTTTACATGTTTTCGAACTGCTAGGTTGGCAGAAGCTGGGACAAGTAACAGGAGCTCGCTCCGTTACGCGGTGCTAGGGATTCGAACCGCCAAAATGCCAACATTTTGATCGACAAGCTCAGCGTCTTAGCCACTGAGCCACTGCATCCCACTATGTATGTACAGATAGTGCTAAAACCTCACAATCTTGTGGGATCACATTATTAGTTGTCCAAGGCCAGATTCAGCCTGTGGGTCACAGGTTGGACACACCTGTTGTAAATTCATGTTGAATTCCATTTATTCACTACAGCCCACACACAGCTTTGTGAACCCGCTTGCTGTCCTCTGAAGTTTTAGCCACCCTCCCAGCTGTGGGTCACCTGCACCTTGAGGAGTGGTCCTTCAACCTCCCCATCCAAGTCATGGATAAGACCAACACAAGGTCCAAGAGAGGCCCCATGGCCCTCCCCTCCATCCTTCCTTCCAAACCGGGGTGGAGAACATTTGGTAGCACTCCTCGTGTGTTGCCATGCAGCCAACCGAGAGTCCAATCAAGTGTGGCACCATCTAACCCAGGAAGTCAGCAACCCGCGGCTCTGGAGCCACATGTGGCTCTTTCATCCCTCTGCTGCACCTCTAAATATGTGTCACAACTGCCAATGTGTGTGACACCTTCCAGCATGTGATTTATTGAGCTTTTCGACTCCCGGTAGGCCAACCCTGAGTAAATCCAAGAAAAGAAAAGTTTCAGAAGAAAACAGAAGGTTTAATTCAACTACATATGCTGGTTTTGTGGCCACTCAGGAAATAGACAGGCACGGGAAAAGTTTTGTGGCTCCCGATGTTTTCTTTTCTGTGGGAAACAGGTTCCAATGGCTCTTTGAGTGTTTAAGGTTGCCGATCCTTGGTCTAACCCAACTTTTACCATTTTATGAAGGAGATTCTTTCGACTAAGGTTTTTAGTGAGGCCCGGATCTACTCTGTTCTTTGATCTACCCAGCTCACAGGTAGGGTTCCTCTGGCCAAAGAGGACCTTTTCCTAAAGTCTGTTAACCCTTTTCCTTGCCAGCCCCAGAACAGCCTCCCGGATGTCGTGATCTGGATGCTCCAAGGTGACCGGCGGGTGGCTTACGCCCGCCTGCCTGCCCGAGAAGTCCTGTTCTCCCGCAACGGAGCCAGCTGCTGTGGCAAAAACTGTGGAAGGCTCCAGACCATATTCTTAAAAGTAAGTTTCCTCAGGGCTGGGTGGGATTTGGACTTTTTGACCGGGGTGGGTGGGGAGGATACATGGGATAAAATGGTCAGGAGTACTTTCAAGTCAAGCAACACCTCTTCTTTGGGGAGCTGTGGTCTTCAAACAGTTCTGGGCAAATGATTTGGGGCAATCTAAACGCAAAGCACTGAATGGAGTCACGAGACTGTTCTTGGCTTGTTTGATATTGATTGATTGATTGATTGATTGATTAATTCATTCATTCATCCATTTGCTGCCCTCTTACTCTCTTAGGTTATGGTTGCCCTGATGAGTGCTCCTGGCACCAGCATGGTATATATAAGTGGAACTCTATAAAAATGCAAGATCTTTAGGCCCAATTCAACCGCCCAAAATTTCAATTCTCCCATTCCTCCCACTGCCCTGAAATGACCTCCTGGTGATAGTCCTTTCAGCCTGTCCTATTGACTTAGTTGGTTTGATCGCCTGAAAGAAGAATTAGAATCAGAATCAGAGCTGGGAGGGAGGTCATCTAGTCCAACCCCCTATTCAAGCAGGAGACCCTATAGCATTTCTGACAAATGACTGTCCAACTTCTTAAAAACCTCCAGCGTTGGAGCAGCCACAACTTCTGGTGGCAAGTTGTTCCACGGGTTAATTGTTCTCACCATTACGCAGTTTCTCCTTAGTTCCCGGTTGCTTCTCTCTTTGATCTGTTTCCATCGATTGTTCCTTCTCCTGCCTTCTGGTGCTTTGGAGAAGAAGCGAAGGGCTGCCTTCGGAAGCCCTGCCAGGCTGCTGACCACCCGTAGCTCTGAGCCTTCTTCCTTTGCCCCACCCTAGTGTCCGCAGGAAGAGGTCCCAGGTCCCAGGATCCCAGCTCAGATCCGGGTCCGGCTGTGGCTGGGACTAGCAGTGGACGAGAAGGAGTTCAACCAGACGGCCGAAGGGAGGCTGTCTGTCTTTGCTGAAACGGTGAGCCAGATCTGATCTTCTCTAATGGGGTTGGATGGGGAACTGGATTGCTGGTTCTGCAATTCAAGTGGGGAAGAGTGGATACCCCTTTGCATTGGAACCTGAACTGGGCAGAGACCTTTCCATTCAGGACTGGAAAAGGGCTTGAATATTAATTTCCTGTTGCTCTGACTCTACTTTATGCTTCTATCCTGGAGAGAGAAAGTACTTCTTCTTCTTCTTCTTCTTCTTCTTCTTCTTCTTCTTCTTCTTCTTCTTCTTCTTCTTCTTCTTCTTCTTCTTCTTCTTCTTCTTCTTCTTCTTCTTCTTCTTCTTCTTCTTCTCCTCTTCCTCCTCTCCTCCTCTCCTTCTCCTTCTTCTTCCTCCTCCTCCTCTTCCTCCTCCTCCTCCTCCTCCTCCTCCTCCCTCCTTCTCTCCTCTTCTTCTTCTTCTTCTTCTTCTTCTTCTTCTTCTTCTTCTTCTTCTTCTTCTTCTTTCTTCTTCTTCTTCTTCTTCTTCTTTTCTCTTCTTTCTTTCTTCTTCTCCTCTTCTTCTTCTTCTTCTTCTTCTTCTTCTTCTTCTTCTTCTTCTCCTCCTCCTTCTCCTCCTCCTCCTCCTCCTCCTCCTCCTCCTCCTCCTCCTCCTCCTCCCTCCTCCCTCCTCCTCCTCCTCTTCTTCTTCTCTTCTTCTTCTTTCTTCTTCTCTTCTTCTTCTTCTTCTTCTTCTTCTTCTTCTTCTTCTTCTTCTTCTTCTTCTTCTTCTTCTTTTCTCCTCCTCCTCCTCCTCTTCCTCCTCCTCCCCTTCCCCTTCCTCCTCCCCTCTTGTTCTTCTTCTTGTTGTTGTTGTTCTACTTCTCCTCCTCCTCCTCCTCCTCCTCTTCTCTTCCTCCTCCTCCTCCTCCTCCTTTTCTTTCCCCTTCCTCCTCCTCCTCCTCCTCCTCTTGTTCTTGTTGTTGTTCTCCTCCTCCTCTCCTCCTCCTCTTTCTCCCTCTCTCTCTCCCTCCTCCTCTCCCTCCTCCTCCATCAAGGTAGATATAAAGTTGTAGTTCTTGCTCTTCTGGTGGCCTCAACCATTGTTAATTAATATTGTTCATCTTTCCATTGCACTGAATAGAATTCCACCCAGCAAGGTTTCCTTTTAGCTTGGCAGAGTCCAAAAAGTCCATTGCTCACCTCTAGGGTCCTGTCAGGGGCAAGAAACCAAGAACAACATACGGATCTATCCAGAGTACTTTCTTTACTGGTGCCTGCCTACAGACAGGGATCTTGCCAGACTAAAGCACAATCTACATAACCAGTAGATGTGCCGTGTGAAGCGAGGAGAGTCCGTGCCTGGCTCTCTTCTTGCATACCAAGGACTCCGGGCTGATTTGCCTCTTAGTTCCTGGGGAACCCCCCACCCCAACCTTCTTGTGAGTTTGCAGCAGGTGCCTTTTGGGAGGGTTGGCTTTGCCCATTTGCTCATCCCCGATTTCTCTCTTTCTCATCCTTTTGGGTCCTAGTATGAAAACCAAACGAAGCTGGCATTGGTAGGGAACTGGGGCACGACGGGTCTCACCTACCCCAAATACTCGGACATCACCGCCAAGATCAAGCTACCCAAGGACAGTTTCAAGCCTTCCACCGGTTGGGCGTGGGCTGGAGATTGGTTCGTCAGCCCCGAGAAGACGTGAGTGGCGGACGGCGGGAGGTTGAGGTCTCCGGGGTCTCTTCCCTTTCCTTGGGCCACCCTGGGTTTAGTTCTTCTCATTCAGGAGAGCAGCCTTCCATCGTCCACCCACCCTACCTCCCCAGATCACCCCATGAGGCTGCCTTGAGGCATGATCTCATGAAGGAACCTGGTGGGCCCTGGCCACATGGAGATGGACACAAAGGAGCCAGACCCAAAGGTGGTTTTCCAAAAGGTTGCTGGACTTTCTTGTCCACCCCCCCACCGAAAACATTTTGCTTCTCATCCAAGAAGCGTCTTTGGTTCTGACTGACTGGAGGGGAATGGAAGGATTTATATTCTTTTGCAGTCACCTGGATGTCAACACTCTGAAGTTGGGTTGTGAGCTCCCTGAGAGTAATTGAGGCCACTTGAGGGTTCATCCCCATCCTCAGAGTCACCTGAATCAGAGCAGGGGTGGGAATTCTACCTGGTTGGGACCGGTTCAGATGTTAAATTTACATTTGGTTCGCCAAACCGGTAGTTGAACCGGCCGGCTGGCCCCTCCCACACCGCCCCTCCTAGAAATCTCCACGCAGCCCGTTTTGGATGTCCAGGGTCTGCGCAGAAGCTCTGGTAGGTTGAAAAACACAGGCCTCCCAGAAGTCCAGAAATGGGCCTATTTCCAACTTCCGGAGGGCCTCTGGAACCCAGGGGAGGCTGTTTTTGCCCTCCCAGAGGCCTGAGGGGAGCCTCTGGACCCCGGGGAAGGCAAAAAAACGGCTCTCCCGGAAGTTCCAGTGAGCCTCGGTCACCTAGCAACCGGGCAGAGAACCGGTTGCTGGGATTTTTTTTTAAAATTTTTAAAAATACATTATTAAGTACAAAAGATTAAAGCATACAAATATACAAGAGTAAAAAATAAGAAGTCATACAAATAAACATCCCCACACATTCTATAGTAAGACAAATCATATTTCTCTCTAATGCATTTGATAGTGATTTAAATATCTCATAAAAGGTATTAAATGGCAGTTACTTCTTATCCCTTGTAAATTAATTGTTATCTATACTATATAATACTTAATAGTCTATTATTATTATTATTATTGGATTATAACTATGTATTTTTATAGATAACTCCTTTATAGAACTTAATCAAAGAGAAAGAGGGATAAAACTAGTATTTTACAAATTCCTATCCTTTAGTATATATATATAATAATATGTTTCATAGGTTCATTATTTCCCCTTATTTTATGCATTCTCTTTTTTACGGTCTATCCAATCATACCATTTATCCTAAATCAAATAGTATTCAGAGCCATCTTTCCCTTTTAATTGCAGCGTAAGCCTCTCCATTTTGGCGCATTCATAAATTTTCCGAATAATAAAGTGTATAGGCGGTAAGTTGGGTATTTTCCAATATTGTGCCAGGAAGATTCGTGCCACTGTTAATATATGAATAATCAAGTACCTTACTTTGAGGGAATAGTCCCCTTTAATTATACCCAGGAGGTACAATTCAGGTTTCCACTCCAATCCGCCTTGGATAATTTCCTCTGTCCATATTTTAATCCTATTTTTGAATCCCACCCCTGAATCAAAGTGCAGATGGGCATGGAGCTGTAAGAGAGTTCAGGAGTCTGTCTGTATTAGAAAAACAAAGGCCCATCTTTTGAAGGCAGCAAAGTCCACATTCTGGCCAGAGAGGACCGCTGGCTTGAAAGATGGGACAAAGAGGCCATTTGGGTTAAAACTGAACAGCCCTATCTCAGTAGTGAGGGAAGGATATTACAGATTTACAGAGTTGGAAGGGACCTTGTACGCCATCTAGTCCAAAGCACCTGAAGGGAGGACAAGAAGCAACGGATGGAAACTAATCAAGGAGAGAAGCAACTTAGAACTAAGGAGAAATTTCCTGACAGTTAGAACAATTAATCAGTGGAACTACTTGCCTCCAGAAGTTGTGAATGCTCCAACACTGGACGTTTTTAAGAAGAGGTTGAATAACCATTTGTCTGAAGTGGTGGTAGGGTTTCCTGCCTAGGCAGGGGGTTGGACTAGAAGACCTCCAAGGTCCTTTCCAACTTTGTTATTCTATTCTATGTCAAATCCATTTGAGAACTTTGAGAAGTCTTAAATGTTGTGTGGCTGTAGAGCAGAGGTCTCCAAACTTGACAACTTTAAGACTTGTGGACTTCTCCAGCATAGCTGGCTGGAATCCACAAGTCTTAAAGTTGCCAAGTATGGGGACCCCTGCTGTAGAGCCTCATGAGTGGTTGCAACTCATCTAGTTACTTAAAGAGTTTCTGTTTGCATCATCGAGGTCATCGTATCACCATCGTCACCGTCATGGTTTGTAGAAGAAACATCTTTCAAGAACAAAGATGAGGATGAAAGATGGGTCTGCTTTGAATTTTCAGAAATATAAGGGACACAAATACATCTGCTCGAATTGGCTTCCCAAGGAAGACTGAGGAAGGCAACGGTGACAAGGATGTCCTCATCCCAAGGCAAAGGGCTCCTGTTTAATAATGGTTTTTTCTAGGGCGAGGGGAAAAAAGGTTAAAAGGAGTCAGGGTCATGTCCTCTCCCCCTTCTTATCCAATTCAGGCTGCTGCATGATGTGGACGCTGGTCACACAAGCTTTGTGGAGGAAGTGTTTGAGAACCAAGTCCGGCTTCCTGGAGGCCAGTGGATCCATATGGCTGAAGCCTACACAGATGTGGTGAGTGGGGACCTCCTTGGCTGTAATGAGGGTGGGATGGAGGAGGGAATTTCCTTTGAATGGATCATGGGAGTTCCTTCTTCTCAGCTTTATTCTGACTTATAAAGGGGAATATTTGTAGCTCAAATATTGAAATCAGTTGAAATCAGGGGTCCTTGCTGCTCTCTGGGCTTGCTTGTTTTCTTGCAGATGTTTCATCACCCAACTAGGTAACATCATCAGGGTGCGAGAAGGGGGAGAGATGTGTGGAGAGGAGGAGGGGGAGGAGGAGCAGGAGCAGGAGGAGGAAGAGGAGGAGAGGAGGAGGAGGAGGAGGATTGTAGGGTTCTTGGTGCTCTCTGAGCTTGGTGGTTTTCTTGCAGACGTTTCATGACCCAACTAGGGAATATCATCAAGGCTAGAAGGGAGAGGGATTTTTGTTGAGGAGGAGAGGGGAGGAGGAAGAGGAGGAAGAGGAGGAGGATGATAGGGAGGAGCAAGTGGAGGAGCAGGAAGAGGAGGACGATGACGACTATGGGGCCTCTCTGAGCTTGGTACTTTTCTTGCAGACATTTCATTACCCAAGCTAGGTAATATTACTGCTAGTTGTTAGTCTACTAGCTAGCTAGCGAACCTCTAGACTAGCTACTAGCACTGATGCTGCTGCCTAGTTTGGTTAAGAAAATGTCTGCAAGAAAACCACCAAGCTCAGAGAGCCCCCAAGGGCCCCTTCATTTCTTCTGACTGCGTGAGAGAAGAGCGAGGTAGACTTCATTGGATTCTCTCCTCTTTTTTTTCCAGAATGGGGAGAAGATTTTGCCCAAGGAAGAAATTGAGTGTCCTCTGGGGTGGAAGTGGGAAGATGTGGAGTGGGACATCGATCTCAATCGGGCGGTAGATGAGAAAGGTACAGTATTTGCTTTCTTTTGGGGATGGATGGAAAAACAGTTGGGCAGAGAAAACGTTCCTTGCCAAGTTTCCCTTGTCTCCGGAGCAGTGGTGGTGTGCTACCGGTTCGAACCGGTAGTAAAAAAAAACCCTCCAATGATCAGCTGAGAGAAGAAATAAGAGAAAAGCGCTGTGATGACCCAGGGTGGGATACAAAACAAACACAGTCACAGAAAACAGGTGAAGCCCCTTTTATTCCTTCACTTTGCTTCCAAGCTCCAAATATCCTTGACTGGAGACAAAAAACTCCCACACAAACAGTTACAAGAAGGAGGAAAAAAGACTTCAGAGAGTAATTAGGACTGCAGAAAAAACAATTACTCGCAACCTGCCTTCCATGGAGGATCTGTATACTGTATGAGTCAAAAAGAGGGCTGTGAAAATATCTACAGACCCCTCACATCCTGGACATAAACTGTTTCAACTCCCACCCTCAGAATGATGCTATAGGACACTGCACATCAGAACAACTAGACACAAGGACAGGTTTTTCCCGAACACCATCACTCTGCTAAACAAATAATTCCCTCAACACTGTCCAACTATTTACAAAGTCTGCACTACTATTACTATTAATCTTCTCATCACTCCTTACCACCCCTCCCCTCCCACTTGTGACTGTAACCTTGTCGCTTGTATCCTTACAATTTATATTGACTGTTTCCTAGTATAATTTGATTCCTTATTGTACCCTATGACTATTAAGTCATAGGGTACAAAAGTGTGGTGCCTGATGATTCTTGACTCTTGACGAATGTATCTTTTCTTTTATGTACACTGAGAGCATTTGCACCAAGACAAATGTCTTGTGTGTCCAATCACACTTGGCCAATAAAGAATTCTATTCTATTCTATCATACTCTCCAATGAAGGATTTTCGAGGGTGGAGGATCCGGTAGCCTTGCTACAATCTTTGTAAGATAAGCATGGAATGTACTTCTGGTTTTAAACTGCTGTAATGCTCCTCCAGATTCCACCCCCCACCCCCTCTTGTTTATGGCAACTCAAAAACTGAGTTGATATTCACATCCTATCAGGGTCTGAATTACAGGGTCTCGTTTCTCTGAAGCAGCTGCAGATCTGCAGGGCTTCCAATTTCAGAATTCCTCAGCCCTTTCCATGGAAAGGAGTAGAAGTTCAACACGGGTTCCCCCCTGGCTTAAATGCAAAAGGAGAACCCTTCCGTTTAACATCCCAAGCTTTTCTGTCTCCTCTCCAAGGCTGGGAATATGGCATCACCATCCCTCCAGACCACAAACCGAAGTCTTGGGTGCCGGCAGAGAAGATGTATCACACTAACCGGCGTAGGCGTTGGGTGAGGCTCCGCAGAAGAGACCTGGCTCAAATGGAAGCCTTGAAAAAGGTAGGCGCCAGGTGGGCACAAAGGCACACCAAGACAACGCTGGACCAGAGCCACGTCCCATGCAATATCATAGAGAGGGAAGGGACCTTGGAGGTCTTCTGGCCCAACCCCTGCCTTAAGCAGGAGACCTTCTAGGCAAATGGCTGTCCAATCTCTTCTTAAAAGCCTCCAATGACAAAGCACCCACAACTTCTGGAGTCATTCTACGAATTAATTGTCCTCACCGAAATTCCTCCTTAGTTTCAGGTTGTTTCTGTCCTTGATTAGTTTCCACCCATTGCTTCTTATCCTGCCTTCTGGTGCTTTGTAGAGTAAGTTGACCCCCCTCTTCTTTGTAGCAGCCCCACAAATATTGGAAGAGTGCAATATCTAATGGCAAACCTTTCCACTAATTCATTATTTTCAATAATTGTGAGATGTGTTAAATCTAATGATTGGACTGTAGTCAACACACATGGACTATACGAATGGAGTGAAGTTGTGAACAATGCTTCTCTCTCTTTCTTCCTCTCCCTCTCTCTCCCCCTCTCTCCTCTCTCTCTCCTCCCTCTCCTCTCCTCTCCCTTCTCTTCCTCCTCCCTCCCTCCCTCCTCCTCCCTGCCCCTCCCCCCTCTCTTCCTCTCCCTCTCCCTCCCTCTCCCTCTCTCTCCTCCTCCCTCCCCTCTCCTTCTCCCCTCCCCCCCTCCCTCCCTCTCCCTCTCCCTCCCTCCTTTCCCTCTCCCTCCTTTCCTCCCCCTCCCTCCCTCTCCCTCCCTCCTCCCCTCCTTCTCTCCCTCCCTCCTCCCCTCCTCCCTCTCCCCTCCCTCCTTCTCTCCCTCCCCTTTCCCTCTCCCTCCCTTTCCTCCTCCCCTGCCCCTCTCCCTCCCCTCTTCCTCTCCCTCTCCCTCCCTCCCCTCTCCCCTCTCCTCTCCTCCTCTCCCTCTCTCCTTCTCCCCCTCCCTCCCTTGCCCTCTCCCTCTCCCTCCTCTCTTCCTCCCCTTCCCTCTCCCTCCCTTTCCTCCTCCCCTGCCCCTCTCCTCCCTCTCTTCCTCTCCCTCCTCCCCCTCCCTCTCCCTCTCTCCCTCCCCTCCCTCTCTTCTTCCCTCCCCTCCCTCCCCTCCTCCCCTCCCTCCTTCTCTCCCCTTCCTTCCCTTTCCTCCCCCCTGCCCCTCTCCCTCCCTCTTCCTCTCCTCTCCCTCCCCTCCTCCCTCTCCTCTCCCTCCCTCCCCCCCTCCCCTCCCTCTCCTCCTTCTCTTCCTCCCTTTCCCTCTCCCTCCCTTTCCTCCTCCCCCTGCCCCTCTTCCTCTCCCTCCCTCTCTTCCTCTCCCGCTCCCTCCCCCTCTCCCGATCTCTATCTCGTATCTTATTTCTAGAATGAGCTTGGAAGGAGTTCGAATTTTCTAAATATCCGCATGAGGATTTACCATTTCTGGCCCATCCCTGTTGAGATATTTTGCTTTCTTGTTTCCTTGACCAAAAAAAAAAAAAAAGGGCTTTGGGGTTGTTTGCTTTTGGTTTAGTTCTTCCCCATCTGGGTCACTCATGTGAGGGAGGACACATTGGTCAGCGTGTCCTCCAAAGTTGTGTCTTCCTCAGAAACGTTTGGGTTATTCTCCTGACCACTTTGATGACTTTGCTCGTTATTGCCCTGCCACACTGAATTTTTGTGTGGGTTCAGCTCTCGTGGTGTGACAGTCCTTTCCTGTCGGAGTGCCCTCAAAGGTGAACACTTGGCTTTATAGTTTGTTGTTAGTTGAGAAGTCGTGTCTGACCCATCGCGACCCCATGGACAAAGTTCCTCCAGGCCTCCCTGTCCTCTACCATCCTCCAGAGTCCATGTAAGCTCAGGCCGACTGCTTCAGTGACTCCATCCAGCCACCTCATTCTCTGTCCTCCCCTTCTTCTTCTATTGCCCTCAATCGTTCCCAGCATTCGGCTCTTCTCCAGTGAGTCCTTCCTTCTCATGAGGAGGGCCAAAGTCTTTGAGTTTTAACTTCAGGATCTGGCCTTCTAAAGAGCAGCCTGGGTTGATCTCCTCTAGGACTGACCGGTTGGATCGCCTTGCAGCCCAAGGGACTCGCAGGAGTCTTCCCCAGCACCAGAGTTCAAAGGCTTCCATTCTTTGGCGCTCAGCCTTGTTTATTTATTTATTTATTTTATTTTATTTATTTGATTTGCCAATTGTTTACAAGATAATAAGTATAAGGGTATACATAGTTGTGAATACATGAAATGGGTACATATAAGAAAAATAAAAGAAGAATAAGAGAAACAATAGGACAGGGACGGTAGGCACGTTGGTGCGCTTATGCACGCCCCCTACAGACCTCTTAGGAAAGGGGTGAGGTCAATAGTAGACAGTCTAAGGTTAAAGTTTTTGGGGTTTATGGTCCAACTTTCACAGCTATGAATTGCAACTGGGAAAACCATAGCCTTGACTAATGTTTTTATAACACCGGAGCTGAAAGTTTTCTTCTGTTGAGAATGATGCCAACGACACCAGATTAAAGTAAAAAAAAGATTAAAACTCCACTTTTTAAACAGAGGGCAACCATGGGTAGGCTTCTGGCTTTGCAAGGTTCCAAATGTTCAATAAATATTTTGAGGAGAATTCAATTTTTAGTGTGTGCGTGTGTGCACACAATTATGCCACACAATCCTTTTTAGAGGTAAAGCCACATTCCTGCACAATTGTGTAGCTATGGGGATGGAGGAAAAAAATCTCCCTGGAGTCAAAAATGGCATGGACACACCATAGTGGATTTTTAAAAAAAAAGGGAATTTGGAGCTTTCTGTTTTTTTCTCAATTGCAGCATTCTGCTTGTGGTTGTGTGTTCTTACTGTAAAATTGCAAAGCACACACAATATCTTTTGGTGTTGTTCCATGGTTATAACACTCTGCATTGTTTCTGGGGCTTGATTGTCTTGGAAAAAGAATCAAAGGAACACAGAACTGTGGGCTCCTTGGAGCTCTCTGAGCGCTGCCCCTTTTTTTACGACATTTTTTCATTCTAGGTACCCGGCAGGGAGGAGGGGGAATAAAAAGGGTCCCTGGTACCTGAACTTGTTCTTTTCTTGCAGATATTTTATATTACTATCTTTCATAGGTAACAGCATCAGTGCTAGAAGGTGGGGAGGAGGAGGAGGAGGAATAGAAATGTGGGGTCACTGGTGATCTCTGAACTTGATTCTTTCTTGCAGATATTTTATTACCTGACTAAGTAACATCATCAGTGCTAGAAGGAGGGAGGAGGAGGAGGAGGAGGAGGAGGAGGAGGAGGAGGAGGAGGAGGAGGAGGAGGAGGAGGAATAGAAATGTGGGGTCACTGGTGATCTCTGAACTTGATTCTTTCTTGCAGATATTTTATTACCTGACTAAGTAACATCATCAGTGCTAGAAGGAGGAGGGAGGAGGAGGAGGAGGAGGAGGAGGAGGAGGAGGAGGAGGAGGAGGAGGAGGAGGAATAGAAATGTGGGGTCACTGGTGATCTCTGAACTTGATTCTTTCTTGCAGATATTTTATTACCCGACTAAGTAACATCATCAGTGCTAGAAGGAGGAGAGGAGGAGGAGGAGGAGGAGGAGGAGGAGGAGGAGGAGGAGGAGAGGAGGAGGAGGAGGAGGAGGAGGAGGAATAGAAATGTGGGGTCACTGGTGATCTCTGAACTTGATTCTTTCTTGCAGATATTTTATTACCCACTAAGTAACATCATCAGTGCAGAAATGTGGGGTCACTGGTGATCTCTGAATTGATTCTTTCTTGCAGATATTTTATTACCCAACTAAGTAACATCATCAGTGCTAGAAGGAGGAGAGGAGGAGGAGGAGGAGGAGGAGGAGGAGGAGGAGGAGGAGGAGGAGAGGAGGAGGAGGAGGAGGAGGAGGAATAGAAATGTGGGGTCACTGGTGATCTCTGAACTTGATTCTTTCTTGCAGATATTTTATTACCCAACTAAGTAACATCATCAGTGCTAGAAGGAGGAGAGGAGGAGGAGGAGGAGGAGGAGGAGGAGGAGGAGGAGGAGGAGGAGGAGGAGGAGGAGGAGGAGGAATAGAAATGTGGGGTCACTGGTGATCTCTGAACTTGATTCTTTCTTGCAGATATTTTATTACCTGACTAAGTAACATCATCAGTGCTAGAGGGGAGTGGGATTTGCTCTCTGTTTAGATACAAGTGGCTTGCCCTGCCAGTGCTGGTGGGAGTTTTCTTGGTGGTTCAACACCCAAATAATCGCAGATTAGCAGCAACATTAATACTAGGCCAACAATCAAGTAGGAAACAATATCCCAGTCAAGGAACTACCAACTCAAACTAACCATGAAACAGTAAACAACAGTCTAAGCAAGGAACTTGGTAAGGCAGGATGCTGAGCAAGCTGGATTCTACTAGCAGTATTTCTGCTAACCTCTAAGTGTCCCTCTTGCACAACAGACACCTCAAATAATCTGGATAAGTTCTTGGCGGTTTTCATATGCTGTTCTTCAGCTTTGAATAACAGAAGTGGTAGTTGTGGCGATGCAGTGAGGGTTATCCTTGTGGAAAGCAGTTTCCTTTTCCAGCAACGCAACCTTATAGCAGTTCTCAGTTAGTTAGAAGAGGGCTCCCTCTGGGAGATCCTCACCCACGATCCTGTGGTGGAACCTCACTCAAGGTCATGCCTTCGGTTTCCTCCAGAAGGGTTTAGAACAAGCTGTCCTGGAAGATGTACAGAGCGGCTTTGCCGACTCCTTTGATCCGTCGATCATCACATCCGGTTTGGAGGACAATATGGCGGTCCAGTATCAAATGAGAGGGGACTCATGTTGACTTGAGACCAGAGGCTCACCAGATTTGTGTTCCATGTGGTGGGGGGTCCATGAACTGATGATATTTGAAAGCTGAACTGGATGCAATCACCTCTCCTTTAACCGGGCTTGAAATAATTGTGCAAGGCCTACGCTCTGTTTACATTTATTTGTTGTTCCTTGTTCCGTGAGTTGCGTTCTTCTTCCTATAAGCTGTTTGGGCTGGATTTGTCTAGGGTTGGCTAAAACAGATGCCTGCTGATGTGGGTGATTCCAGCGGTAGAATTCACATTTTTTTTTACTACCGGTTCTGTGGGCGTGGCAGGGGAAGAATATACTGCAAAATCCCCATTCCCTCCCCACCCCACTAACCTGCTTTCCAGCTCCCTTCTCCTGGGCAGGGCAACCAAAGAAGACCCAGCCGATCAGCTGGGACTCAATGGGAGGCAGAGAAGAGATGGGGTTGGCGGGGCCAGTCAGAGGTGGGATATGTTGGTTCTCCAAATGATTCCAAATTTCCGCTTCCGGTTCTCCAGAACCAGTCAGAACCTGCTGACCAGAGATTCTGTAGGAGATGGCTTCAGTCACAGCCGGACTTCCAAGAGAAGTCAAGAAGAGTTTTCAAGAAGAGATTGGACTAGTTCAACTTGAGCAGAAAACTTTCTGCCTGGATGGGCTGCCTGTATTTCGATAGACCAGGCTGTGTGATCCTTGAGAGTCTCTGAGCTTGATGCACTGATGATGTTACCTAGTTGGGTAATGAAACATTTAGAAGCAAACCACCAAACTCAGAGAACATCAAGGACCCCATAGTTGTCATCTCCTCCTCTTCCTCCTTCCTCCTTCCTCCTTCCTCCTCCTCCTCCTCCTCCTCCTCCTCCTCCTCCTCTGTCTCTTCTACCTCTACTTCCTCCTCCTCTTCTTCCTCCTCCTCTTCTTCTACTCTTCCTCATCTCCCTCTCAATAAACCCTACTCCCTTCTAGCATTGATGATGTTACCTAGTTGGGTAATGAAAGATTTACAAGCAAATCACCAAACTCAGAGAACATCAAGGACCCCATAGTTGTCACCTCCTCCTCCTCCCCCTCCCCCTCCCTCCTCCCCTCCTCCCTCCTCCTCCTCCTCCTCTGCTTCTTCTACCTCTACTTCCTCCTCCTCCTCTTCTTCTACTCTTCCTCATCTCCTCTCAATAAACCCTACTCCCTTCTAGCATTGATGATGTTACCTAGTTGGGTAATGAAAGATTTACAAGCAAATCACCAAACTCAGAGAACATCAAGGACCCCATAGTCTTCCTCCTCCTCCTCCTCCTCCTCCTCCTCCTCCTTTCCTCCTCCTCCTCCTCCTCCTCCTCCTCCTCCTCCTCCTCCTCCTCCTCCTCCTCCTCCTCCTCCTCCTCCTCTGCCTCTTCTACCTCTACTTCCTCCTCCTCTTCTTCTTCTACTCTTCCTCATCTCCCTCTCAATAAACCCTACTCCCTTCTAGCATTGATGATGTTACCTAGTTTGGGAATGAAATGTCTGCAAGGGAGCCACCAAGCTCAGAGACCACCAAAGACCCACATTCCTCCTCCTCCTCCCCTTCCCCTTCCTCCCCTTCCTCCTCTCCACATCCCTCCTCCCTTTTACCACTGATGATGTAACCTAGTTGGATCATGAAATGTCTGCAAAAAATCCAACCCAGCTCAGAGAGCACCAGGGACCCTTCATTTCAGCCCTGAGCTACAAATATTCTCTTACATCAGTATAGACCAGGCTCAGGGGGTGGGGGGGATTCTCCCGGTTTGGACCGGTTCGGGCAAACCCCTTGTTCCAATGTTCTGCTCAGTCTGAACCAGTCCATTGTGACGAGAAAGTGGGCCTGCCTGCCCTCCCACCCCTGCTATTTCCTGTGCTTTATGCCTCTGTTTAGAGCACAGCTGATTGGGCAGAGTGGTTTGCCGTGCCTCAGCTGTTTTCTTCACATAGGCTGCAGTTGAAGGTAAGTATGGGCTTGCCTTTTTAAAATGCAGAGCGCGCGATCCCCAAACCGGTGGTTATACCGGTGGAATCCCACCCTTAACCAGGCTGGCTCTCGGAGGAGACGATCAGGGGGCCCCAGGTCCCTGCTAGGCCTCCCCAATGCTCACACTTGATTTAAAGGGCAATTTACTCTTTTCTTGTGCTGAGAATGTCTGCCTGTTTATTTCAGATAACAGATAGAGTTGGAAGGGACCTTGTAGGTCATCTAGTCCAACCCCCCACCCAAGCAGGAGACCCTACACCATTTCTGACAAATGGCAGTCCAACCTCTTCTTGAAAGTCTCAAGTGATGAAGCTCCCACAACTTCCAAGGGCAACTTCTGTTCCATGGGTTGATTGTTCTCACTGTCAGAAAATTCCTCCTTATTTCCAGGTTGAATCTCTCCTTGGTCAGTTTCCATCCATTATTCCTTGTGTGGCCTTTGGGTGCTTTGGAAAATAGCTTGACCCTTTCCTCTCTGGGCAGCCCTTCAAGTATTGGAATACTGTTATCCTGTCTCCCCTGGTCCTTCTCTTTACTAGACTAGCCAAGCCCATTTCCTGCAACCGTTCTTCGTATGTTTTAGCCTCCAGTCCCCTAATCATCCTGGTTGCTCTTCTCTATACTTTTTCTAGAGTCTCAACATCTTTTTTATAGTGTGATGACCAAAACTGGATGTAGTACTCTAGGTGTGGTCTTGCTAAGGCTTTATAGAGTGGTATTAGTACCTCCCTTGATCTGGATTGTATCCCTCTGTTAAATTTCCATGCGGTTGATGTGGGATTATTCCCACTAGATGGTACCCTGGATTGGGAGCTTAGCTGTTGCCACGTGTATTAAAAAAAAATGCTAGAATGTAGACAAAGAACTTTCCACGTGCCCATCGTGGAAAATATAGGAAATGTTTCACATGCTTTTCCTAGGATTAAAGAAGTTATTCACAATGCCGGCCAAAACTGTGGATTTAAAATAAATGTTTAAAACATGACAATGAGTTGGTTGCCTTAAAAATAGAGCAGGCTGACCGGAAATCCAGTGGAATGGCTTGTCCTCAGAAATCATGGATATTCCAACCCTGGAGGTTTTACAAGAAGAGATTGGACTAGCATTTGTTCTGAAATGGTATATGTTAGGGATAACATTGTTTTACCCTAACTGTTTTGGGTAAAGATAATAAAATGATGAATCATGGTTTGTCACATAAAGTGTATGTGACTTTAAGCTAAAGGAATGTAATTAAGGGTGCAGCTGTAAAAGTACTATATAAGCAGCAAGGCACTCTCTGGTACTTACTGGCTGGCTTTTTGAAGACTGCATTCTTGCTGGATCGGGGAGGAGAAGAAGTGTTGGATTACTTTGAAGATATTTCTCAACTGAGAGAAGATAAGTTTTGGACAGATTTATTATATGTGTACTGACACTGGCTATTCCACACGGACTTTGCAATTAGAGTATCCCTGACAAGACTTGACTGAAATTGATATATGACTACTGGACAGTTTACATGACTATGCTATAATTCTTAAATGGAATAAATTATAATTTTTGATAGCACAAGCGTATCTGTATTTTTACTGCGTGTTAACGAGAAGGCTTATGTCACACATTTACCTGTCTTCCTATCTGACTTTGCTGCACATTCTGTTTAGTTTGTTTTCCTTAACACCCGTTGGGGAATCCAGGCTTAACAGTATAGGCCAGGTCTCCTGCCTGGCCAGGGGGTTGGACTGGTTGATCTCCAAGGTCCCTTCCAACTCTGTTATTCAGGGGTGGGAGGCTGCCAGTATAACCACCGGTCAGTGATCGTGTGCAAGGGGTTCGCCCGAACTGGTCCGACCCGGCAGAATCCCACCCCTGCTGTTATTCTATTAAGTCTTCTCCACTCGGTTACCTGCTGTTACTGAAACCAAATCTTCTTCCCTCCAGTATAAGCAGGAGGAGTTGGAAGGGGAAGGCTGGGAATACGCCTCCCTTTTTGGCTGGAGCTTCCACATGAAGTACCGCAAAACGGATTCCTTTCGCCGTCGGCGCTGGAGGCGTCGGATGGAGCCCCTGGAGCAAACAGGCCCAGCCGCTGTCTTTGCCTTGGAAGGTGCTTTGGTAGGTACTCGAGAATAGGGGTCGCCAACCTTTTTGGACCTCAGGGGCCACCAAACTCATAATCAAACAGGCCATTATTACGTTCTGACGCTGGCTTTGCCGGTGGAAGGTGCCCATATTAGAGTTTAGTAGTCCAACTACCCCTCCGGTGTTTATTCTGATATTTGTGGGACCTCAAGGACCATCCTATCTTCTGGTTAATTTCAATTACTTTTAGGACCATTTTTACGGGTTTTTGACTGGCGGTGGCTCCTTCTTGTAACTGCTCGGTGGGAGTTTTTATCTCCACCGGATATTCCGGAGCTTGCAGAAAGTCAAGGGACTGGCCCTGTTCACCTGGCCCCCTGGTCACCGCGGTAGGACAGCTGCTCCTCCACCCGGGTGCACCGGCCTGCCATGGACTGGAGCAGCTGCTCCGGGATGACCAAAGGGCCAGTCCTGTGGCTCCAGCAGCTCTGGAATATGGGACCGACTTTCCCACCGACGTCAGCAAGCCACCCCGGGTTGGATTTCCCTCCCCCGCCATTGGTCTCACCTTCCAGTTCCAGCTCGTGTGGCTCTACTCAAGGTAGGGTTTGCGCTCGGCCGAAGGGTGGGGACCAGCAGGTGGACAAGGCCATGTGGGCGGTGCAGCCTTGTGTTCCTGCGCAGCCTGGATTAATTGCTTTGGGGGGGATATTTCTCTGCGGACCATCAGAATTTTCTTGCGGACCACCAGTGATCTCCGGCCCACTGATCGGCGACCACTGTTATATGGGGTTCCTCTCCCAGCCCCCCTTCCTTCCCCCCCCCAAGGAAGGGTGGTCCTCAACTTACGACTACAATTGAGCCCATGTTTCCTCTTCACTAAGCGAGGCAGTTAAGTTAGTTTTGACCCATTTTAGGACATTTTCAAGGAAATGACTTTTTCAAGGAAAACAACCAAGAAAGTCTATGGAGATTCTCAGTCCTCCAGGTCTCCTGGTTGCCTAACCCTAACCCAGAACTGAAGAAGCTTCTTGGATGAGAAGCGAAACCTCTTCAAGGAAAAACAACCAAGAAAGTCTATGGAGATTCTCAGCCATCCAGATTATGGTTGTCCCAAAGGTGATTTCTCCTCCTTTCAGCTCCATTCCCCACCATCCAGACAGAGCTGAAGAAGCTTTTTGGATGAGAATCAAAAGGTCTTGAAAGAAAAAACCAGAAAGTCCAATTGCCTCTTGAAAGAAACAAACACCTTTGGGTTTACTTGTGTTATCATGGAGCCCCAGAGCCATAGCCATCATCATCCTTGTCTGACACAAATTGGCCCAATTAGAGAATCCTTTCTGAGAATATGGGGGGGGGGAAAATCCAGTTTCCTGAAGGGATTGTTCCCAAGCAATCCCTTTTAAAGTTGCCAATTTTGGCAGCTTTAAGACTTTGTGGACTTAAAGCTCCCCAAATTCCTTAGATTGCAAACCGGAGTTGCTTATGGCTTCAGGTGTGATGTAAATCCAGCTGGCTTTGATGGCTAAAGGAAGCAGAGCTTATGTCAATCAGGGTAACACAGACCCAGCTCAAAACTTCAGATCCAGTTGACCTTGGGTGTTCTACTGGAGGGGCCTCCAACTTTGGAAATGTTAACACTTGTGGACTTCGATTTATGCCACAGAGAAGAGGAGGGAGTCAAACTATTCTCCAAAGCATCTGAAGGCAGGACAAGAAGTAACGGATGTAAACTCACCAAGGAGAGAAGCAACCTGGAATTAAGGAGAAACTACCTAACAATTAACCAGTGGAATGGCTTGGAAGTGCTCCATCACTGGAGGTTTTTTAAAGAAGAGACTGGACAGCCATTTATGTGAAATGTTATTGGATTCCTGTTTGAGGAGATGGCTGGGCTACAATGGAAGACTTCCAAAGTCCCTTCCTACCCTATTATTTCATTATTCTTCTAGCCTACAATGGGTTAAAACTCCCAGAAAATTAGGGTGGAGGAGTCATGATAACTATCTTCTATACCTTGAGAGGGGCCCCCAAAGAAGAGGGAGTCAACATTTGCCAAAGCACCAGAAGGCAAGACAAGTGGATGGAAACCAGTCAAGGAAAGAAGCAACCTGGAACTAAGGAGAAACTTCCTAACCGTGAGGACAATTAACCAGTGGAACAGCTGGACACCAGAAGTTGTGGGTGCTCCATCCTTGGAGGCTTTTAAAGAAAAGGTTGGATAGCTGTTTGTCTGAAATGGCGTAGAGTTTCCTGCTTGAGCAGGGGGTTGGACTAGAAGACCTCTAAGGTCCCTTCCATCATTTGGTTACTCTGACGTGTTGCCCTCAGCCTGATCCAGGTGGTCTCATTCCAAAGCAGTGGCAATTACCTGCCGGTCTGGTTTTCATTCTTACGTGGCTGGATTCAGGTCCAGGCTTGAGGAATGAACAGGACCCCCTCCCCAACCCTTCCCCCTTCCCACATTTGTTTTCTTAACTAATATCCCTGGTTGGTTGGTTTTTTGGAAGACATTGGATTTCATAATCTGTGGGCTCCAGCACAAAGACCTCATTATACCTTTCTTCTGCCTTCAATTTTTTTTTCTTTTATGCTACAATTTGTCTCCTCCTCTTTCTCCTCCTCCTCCTCTTCCTCCTTCCTCCTCCTTCTCCTCTTCCTCCTCCTCCTTTTCTTCCTCCTCCTCCTTCTCCTCTTCTTCTTCCTCCTTTTCTTCCTCCTCCTCCTTCTCCTCTTCCTCCTCCTCCTTTTCTTCCTCCTCCTCCTCCTCCTCCTCCTCCTCCTCCTCCTCCTCCTCCTCCTCCTCTTCCTCTTCCTTCTTTCTCTTCCTCCCCCTCCTTCTCCTCTTCCTCCTCCTCCTCTTCCTTCTCTTCCTTCTCCTCCTCCTCCTCCTCCTCTTCCTCCTCCTCCTCTTCTCTTCCTCCCCTCCTTCTCCTCCTCCTCCTCCTCTTCCTTCTCTTCTTCTCCTCTTCCTCCTCCTCCTCCTCCTTCTCCTCTTCCTCCTCCTCCCTTCCTCCTTCCTCCTCCTCCTCCTTCTCTCCTCCTCCCTCCTCCTCCTCCTCTTCCTCCTCTCCTCCTCTTCCTTCTCCTCCTCCTCCTCCTCTTCCTCCTCCTCTTCCTCCTCTCTCTCCTCCTCCTCCTCTTCCTTCTCTCTTCCTCCTCCTCTTCCTCCTCCTCCTCTTCCTCTCTCTCTCCTCCTCCTCCTCCTTTTCTCTTCCTCCTCCTCCTCCTCTTCCTCCTCCCCCGCCCAAACAAGTTTTCAAACAAGTTAATACATGACATTGAGTCGTGTGGTTTTCTTCAAAGGGAAAGAAAACACGATAGAGACCTCTCTCTATTTTTCTTACTCACCTTGAGAGCCAGCCCGGGTTTTGTGCTTCAGCATCTCGGCTGTGCTCTCTGGGACTGGCACTTTAACTTCAAGGCCTTTTCAGGATGGCCCCCTCCCCTGCCCCTCCCCCAATCCCTGGCACTATCACCCTGTGCAAAGGATCTGGCGAAGGACAAGATTTTGCCCATTTGTGGGGTGCAAATATTTTTACTACCCGTTCTGTGGGCATGGCTAGGTGAGCGTGGCTAGGTAGGCATGGTCATGTGACTGAGTGGGCATGGCTTCTTCTTCTTTTCTTTTTTTGGCACCCCCAGCCCCGCACTCCATTTTTTTTGGCCTCCTGGGCCTCAGGGAAGCCTCCTGGGCGAAGGAATAAGACAGTGAGGGGAATTCCGGCACATCTGATCATCGGAACAGCTGATCATCGGGAGAAAAAAAAATACTGGTTTGGTTGAACTGGTAGCTGTTTTTTTTTTACTACCAGTTTGGCTGAACAGTTAACATTTTTTTACTACCGGTTCACCCGAACCAGGCCGAACCGGAAGACTACTGCCACTGGTTTGGACCCAACCCCAACCATGAGATGCTCCCGTGAGGTGGTCAGATGTTTTGCTTTTAATGACTTCTTCAGTCCCTGGAAACCAACAAAGGAGAATATTCATAGCTCAGGATTGAAATGAGGGAGCCCAGCACTGATGTTATTACCTAGTTTGGGGGATGAAAACCACCAGGCTCAGAGAGCACCAAGGACCCCCTCCATTTCTCACCTTCTCACTCCCTTCAAGCACTGAAGATGTTATCTAGTTTCGTTATGAAATGTCTGCAAGAAAATAACCAAACTCAGCACTGGGGACCCAGAGTCGTCCTCCTCCTCCTCCTCCTCCTCCTCCTCCTCCTCCTCCTCCTCCTCCTCCTCCTCCTCCTCCTCCTCCTCCTCCTCCTCCCCTCCTCTCACTAAAGATATAACCTAGTTTGGTTATGAAATGTTTACAAGAAAACAAGTTCAGAGAGCACTGGGGACCCCAGAGTCGCTGTTGTTGTCATTGTCGTCATTGTCCTCCTCCACCAAGCACTGAAGATACCACACAGTGGTTTCCTTGCTTGAACTCCTCAGTTCATTTGTCCTCACACATATGCTGATCCTTCCCTTGATAACGTATGATGTATTTTGTATAATTCTCCGTGCATTTGTACTTACATTCAATGTGTCCATAAACATTTTGTACAGTTGTATACATTCATATGTGTGCAGTCACACTTATCCTTGTGTGCGCGTGTATATATACATTTTGTGGTGTTTTCCATTGACATATTCATAGATGCCTTGCATATTTGCATACATATATTTATATTTTACTGTTGTTTTGCGCTTCTGGTTGGATGCTAACTGCATTTCGTTGCCTGTATCCATGGCAATGACAATAAAGTTGAATCTAATCTAATCTAATCTAATCTAATCTAAAAGATGTAACCTAGTTTGGTTATGAAATGTTTGCAAGGAAACAACCAAGTTCAGAGAGCATCAAGATTTCCTCTTCCTGGATGGAAACCAGGAGATAAGCAACCTGGAACTAGGAGATAAGCAACCTGGAACTAGGAGATAAGCAACCTGGAACTAGGAAGAAACTTCCTAATATGGAGAACAATTAATCCGTCGGACAGAAATTGCCTCTAGAAGTTGGGGGTGCTTCCTCACTGGAGTCTTTTAAGAAGAGATTGGACAGTCACTGGTCTGAAATGGTAAAGGGTCCATTTATAAACATGAATACACCACCCCAGAACATTCCTTACTAGCAGGACTGCAACCCTCCATCAATTACCACAAATAGGTAATTCTTGATATACAACCACAATTCAGATACCGTTACTAAGTTAACAACTGCAGTGATTCGCTTTGCAACGCTGGCAACAATGGTTGTAAACGGGGCAAAAAAAAACAACTCCCTAAACCAATGTTCTGCTTAGCAACAGAAATTTTGGGTTCCATTGCGGTCCTTATATTGAGGACTAATTGTACAAAAGCCAAAAAGCCAGACAAATACAGACAAAAAAAACACCCCCTGTGCATTGAAAAGCTCTCTTGCTGCAGAAAAGCATGTGTGTGTGTGTGTGTGTGTGTGTGTGTCAGTGGTGGGATGCATGCCCTCCCTGTGGCAAAACGAAACCGACTTCTCCTTTAGGGTGGAGTGACAGACGACAAGAGCGATGATGGGAAATCAGTGTCGACCCTCAACTTTGGAGTGAACCGACCCACGATTTCCTGCATCTTTGACTGTAAGTATCTTCTGGGGGGGAGAAAAAGGGAATCTGTGGGTCAGCGCATGCCGCAAGATGGGCACTGACTTGGAAGCAGGGATGCTGAAAATGTTCCGAGCCATGACAAGCAGTCTTCCAATATTTGATGGGCTGTGAAGACAGGACAGAAGAAGCAAAGGATGGAAAGTAATCAAAGAGGGAAGCAACCTGGAGCTCAAAATTTCCACTACCGGTTCTCCAGAACTGGTCAGAACTGGCTGAACACCACCTCTGATCCCATTCCATCCCTTCTTGTCACATTGGGGAGAATTTTAATTCATGATTCTTGATCTGCCCTAGAATTGGAACATTCCGAGTGCATCGCAGAGATATTGAAAGAAGAACGAAACGATAAAATAGTATTAACAACAACATGCATTGATAAGGGAGACAGGACGGTGTTAGACCAGAGGCCTCCAAACGTGGCCATGTTAAGACTTGTGGACTTCAACTCCCAGAATTCCCCACTATGCATAGCTGGCTGAGGAATTCTGGGAGTTGAAGTCCAGAAGTCTTAAAAACGGCCATGCTTGGAGGACCTTCTCTAAACCTTTCCTTTTAAGATGTTCAATTCAGTGTTGTTGCTTTTGTTGTGGTGTTCACCGCCTCCTTTTCTCTCCTTAAAGATGGAAATCGTTACCATCTACGTTGCTACATCTACCAGGCAAGGGATTTACTGGCCATGGATAAAGACAGTTTTTCAGGTAAGATGTTACCTAGTTGGGTCATGAAACATCTGCAAGAAAACTACCAAGCTTACAGAGGACCAAGGACCCTACAGTCCTCCTCCTCCTCCTCCTCCTCCTCCTCCTCCTCCTCCTCCTCCTCCTCCTCCTCCTCCTCCTCCTCCTCCTCCTCCTCCTCCTCCTCCTCCTCCTCCTTTTAGCACTGATGATGTTCCCTAGATGAGTCATCTGCAAGAAAAGCACCAAACTCAGAGAGCACCAAAGCCCCCACAGCCCTCCCCTCCTCCTCTCTTCATATCCCACTTCCTTCTAGCACTGATGACGTTCCCTAGTTTGGTCTTGAAACGTCTGCAAGGAAACCACCAGGCTCAGTGAGCACCGAGGACTCTACAGTCCTCCTCTTCCTCCTCTTCCTCCTCCCTTGTAGTACTGATGACGTTCCCTAGTTGGGTCATGAGACATCTGCAAGAAAACCACCAAGCTCAGAGGGCACCAAAGACCCCCTCATATCAACCCAGAGCTTCAAATCTTTTCCTTCATTGGATCTAATTTAGAAATTCATCTCAAACTCTTGAGTGGAACCAGACTTTCAGGACCAGTTATGTGGATGATGAGATGAATAAAGGCCAATATTCCTTTTTTTTTTTTTTTTGACAATTTTGACCTAGTTCCCTTTTTCCCACTGGAACGTGAAACTCGGTGAGGCTAGTCCAGTGTGTGCCATTCACCCCTCCAACCTTTGCCCTTCCAGAATGAACCCACAGATTTATTTATTTATTTATTTGTCAATCACTTACAAGATAATAGGTATAAGTATAAACATAGTTATGCATACATGAAATGGATACGAATAAGAAAAATAAAAGAAACAATAGGACAGGGACGGTAGGCACGTTGGTGCGCTTATGCACGCCCCCCTACAGGCCTCTTAGGAAAGGGGTGAGGTCAATAGTAGACAGTCTAAGGTTAAAGTTTTTGGGGTTTGGGGAAGAAACCACAGAGTCAGGTAGAGGATTCCAGACATTGACCACTCTGTGGCTGAAGTCGTATTTCCTGCAATCAAGTTTGGTGCGGTTAACCTCGAGCGTGTATCTATTGCGTGCTGTTGTGTTGTTGTGGTTGAAGCTGAAATGTTCCTCTGGCTCAGAGGTGGCTTTGATGGAGAAAGCTATTCTGTCCACGGTTCCTAAAGAGGAACCCAGCGATCACCACCAAATCCAGAGGGATCTTCTCTTTCCCCCCAGCAAATCTCTTATTTCTCCTGCATGCACACACACACACACACACACACACACGTGTGTATGCATGTGTGTGTGTGTGCGTGCGTGTGTTTATGAGCTTGTTTGTTGCCTTGAACTCAGAGTCTCTCTCCAAAAAGGGATGACCTCATCCTGTCTGATTGGCTGGACTGAGTGGGAGTAACTTTCTTTGCATGGATGGCAGCCAATGACAACAGCCAGCCCAGATGTAGACAAGATGGAATTGTGATTTGCTGTTGGTGGAACAAAGCATAAAGGAGCCCCTTTTTCGGGGTCATAAAAATGAAACCCGGTTATGGATGCGAAGCGGAGACAAAGGGGTCTTTTGAAAGGGTTTCGAAACCGGGCGGACGGCAGCACGGCCGGTGTTCCTCTGACTCAGGATGGAGGAAAGAACATCCAGCCACAGCTAAGATGCCTCTTTCCATCAGGGCGGATCACGTGAAGGCTTAAGTCACTGCTTTGTGTAAAGCTTTAGTAAGGCTACACCTGGAACCCTGCATCCGGTTTTGGTCTCCCACATTATTAAAAGGAAAAAAAAAGATGTTTTGGCTTTGGACAAAAGTGCAGAGAAGAGCAACTAAGGGGATCAAAGGCCTGGAGACTAAAACATAGGAAGAACAGCTGCAGGATTTGGGTTTGGCCTGTCTAGAGAAAAGAAGGACTTTTAGGGGGGGACATGACAGCAGCCTTCCAGTATTTGAGGGGCTGCCACAGAGGAGAGGGGTGGGTGGGTCAAGCTATTCTCCAAAGCACCTGAAAGCAGGAAGCAACCTGGAACTAAGGAGAAACTTCCTAACCGTGAGGACAATTAACCCGTGGAACTACTTAACTCCAGAAGTGCTGGGTGTTTCATCACTGGAGGTTTTTAAGAAAAGACTGGACAGCCACTTGTCTGGAATGGTACAGGGTCTCCTGCTTGAGCAGGGGGTTGGACTAGAAGACCTCCAAGGTCCCTTCCGGCTCTATTCTGATTGATTCTGACCACAGGCGGTTCCAGGCCTACATTAGGAAGGCCCACAAAGACAGTTGTGGGGAGTGGGAAGAAGCTCCACATTCAGGGCCCAGCACTCAAGAATGGGCAGCGAGAGAAGAGGGTTTCAAACCCCCTGGAGATTACATCTGAAGGTGACATAGAATAATAGGAATGTAATCGGGGTAAGCTTCAAAATTTTTTAGCAATGGGTTCTCTGCCCGGTTGCTGGGAGGGTGTGGCCATGGTAGGCGTGGCCTAGTCGGCCTCCTGCACCATGGCCGGGGTGGGGAGTGCATTTTCGCCCTTCCCAGGCTCCGGAGGCTTTCCTTGAGCCTCCGGGAGGACAAAAACGTCCTCCCCAGGCTCCGGAGGCTCTCTGGAAGCCAGAAACGGGCCTATTTCCAGCCTTCCTGGACTTCCGGGAGACCTGTTTTTTTGCCCTCCCTGAGCCTCTGCGCAAGCCCTGCCCTTACCTGCATCCAAAACGGGCCTCATGGGGACTCCTGGGAGGCACAGGGTGGGGCGGGTGGGGCCAGCCAGGAGTGGGATTTGGGCAGTGGTGGCATTCAGCCGGTTCGCACCGGTTTGGGCGACCCGGTAGCAAGGATTTGATGTGGGTTGCTGAACCGGTAGTAACTTCTGGCTGGCCATGCCCCTGACCTGGTCGCTGGCCACTCGCTTGCCCCACCCGCCCGAGGCTCACTCACCTCACCCCACCTGACACTTGCCCCGCCCAGTTACTCCTTAAGGTATTTCTTTTTTTCCCTCCTCCTGACAATCAGCTGTTCCTACAATCAGCTGTGCCGGGATTCCCCGCGCTGTCTTACGGCTTTGCCCAGGAGGCTTCCCTGAGGCCCAGGAAGGCAGAAAACGGGGGGAGGCCTGTGGACCCCTGGCAGGGTGAAAACAGCCTACCCCGGGCTCTGAAGGCCCACTGGAAGCCGGAAACAGGAAGTTTCGCTAGCCCCCCCCAACATGTCCACACCACCCAGCAACCGGACAGCGGACCAGTTGTTGGGATTTTTGAATCCCGCCCCCGGTCATGACTCACCAAGAAGGCAACAGGGTGACGATGTAGCTTGGAGTTCAAGCGGGGCAGACAAGGCGCAGGATGATGGGGCAGAAGGTGGAGATGGAAGGCATGGACAGGTTGCTCCAGCACTAGTTCCAAGCACCTTTCAAGATGTCTGGTCTTCTGCCAACTTCTACAATGGTCATAAATGTGAGTCAGCCCCTCAAGCATCTGCATTTTGATCATGGGACCCCCAGGGATGCTGCAACAGTTGTACATGTGAAAACAGTCCGTAGTCCCTTTTTCCCCCAGTGCCGTCGTAACTTTGAATGGTCACTAAAGTAAACTCTTATAAGTTGAATGTTCTGTGGGGATTCTCCATCCTCCAGGCAACTGGACTTTTTGGTTTTTTTCTTTGAAGACGTTTCGCTTCTCATCCCAGAAGCTTCTTCAGTTCTGACCAGATGATGGGGGAATGGAAGGATTTATACTCCTTGCAGACAGCTGGTCCTTTGCATCCTTTTAGCAAGTCGTTGAGGCCACCTGGAGGCCTCTCTGTATCTTCAGGGCCACCTGAGTGGTGCAAATGGGTGTGGAGCCTTCCTGGAACTGCTGAAAGGACCGTGTTGTAGACAGGAGATAAATGATGTTGTATCCTTCCCCCTCTATCATTCCCCACTATTCAGTCAGAACTGAAGAAGCCTCTGGGATGAGAAGGGAAATGTCTTCAAAGAAGATGAAAGTCCGGTTGCCTCTTGAAAACGCACCTCTGAGACAGCCTTGTCAGTTGAGGGCTGCCTGTGGACCTCCTCAAAGCCCAGGGCTCTTCCTCTGCTGCAGATCGTTCTCCGTCGTGTTTTCCGGGCACCGCAGAAGGGGGAAACCCTCCGACCCACCTCCTTCTCTCTTGTCCTTCACAGATCCCTACGCCATCGTCTCCTTCCTACACCAGAGCCAAAAGACGGTGGTAGCAAAGAACACGCTGAACCCCACCTGGGACCAAACGCTGATCTTCTACGAGATTGAGATCTTTGGGGCTCCACAAAATGTTGCTGAATCCCCTCCCAACATTGTGATTGAAATCTACGACCACGACACCTACGTAAGGGTGCCAAGGGCAAGAAGGCCCTGGCCGAGCAGGAGGCTTCAGCCCAGTTTTTGTCAAGACAGAAATTGTGGGCGTGCATTAGGAATACAATGATGATCTCTCTCTCTCTCTCTCTCTCTTTCTTGCCTTCCTTCCTTTTTTTCTTTCTTTCCTTCCTTCCTTTCTCTCTCTTTCTTTCTCTTTGTCTTTCTCTCTTTGTCTTTCTCTTTCCTTCCTTCCCCTTTCTTTTTCTTTCTTTCTCCTTCCTTTCTTCCTTCCTTCCTTCCTTATTTCTCTTTCTTTCTTTTCTTTCTCTCTTTCCTTTCTTTTTCTTCCTTCCGTCCTCTTTTTCTTTTCTTCCTTCCTTTCTTCCTTCCTTCCATTTTTCCTTCCTTCCATTTTTCCTTCCTTCCTTCCTTCCTTCCTTCTTTCTTTCTTTCTTTCTCTTTCTCTCTTTTTCTTTCCTTCATTCCTTCCTTCCTTTTTCTTTCTCTCTTTGTCTTTGTCTTTCTCACTTTTTCTTTCATTCCTTTTTTCCTTCCTTCCTTCCATCTTCCTTTCTTTTTCTTTTTCTGTTTCCATCTTTCTTTCTTTCTTTCTTTCTTTCTTTCTTTCTTTCTTTCTTTCTTTCTTTCTTTCTCTTTCTTTCTTTCTTTCTTTCTTTCTTTCTTTCTTTCTTTCTTTCTTCTCCTTGCTCCCTCACTCCTGGCTTCTTTCTTTCTTTCTTTCTTTCTTTCTTTCTTTCTTTCTTTCTTTCTTTCTTTCTTTCTTTCTTTCTTTCTTTCTTTCTTTCTCTTCCTCCCTCCTCCCTTCCATTTATTAATTTTTTCTGCCACCATCTCGCAATTCTAAACCGCACATCTGGGCGGCTTACAATGTAATAAAAACATAGACAGATGTAAAAACAATTGCAAACATTAAACAAAGAACCAGATTAAAATGGCAGAGGATTAAAATCCCCCCCTCCCTCCCTCTGACTAGGGTGCAGATGAATTCCTGGGCCGCTGCGTTTGCAAGCCCACCCTTGACTACACGCCGAGGTTGTCCTGGTATCCCATCGTGAAGGGCAGCCGGACGTCAGGGGAGCTGCTGGCTGCCTTTGAGCTGATCCAGAGAGAGAAGGTGAGTTGGGGGCTTGCAGGGAGGACGTTAGGCCTGGGGTGGGGTGTCCCGGAGGCAGTGAGGAGAGGAGCAGGAACCCTGGAGGCTTAAGGGAGGCAAGATGCAGCTTAGCCAAGCGGGGAAGACATCCAAGCAGTTGTCTACCCCCAGGTGGGATTCTGTTTCCAAGGACATGGAAGAGGTGGGAGGATCTAGAATAGAATAGAAAATAGAATAGAATAGAATAGAATAGAATAGAATATAGAATGGAGTAGAAAATAGAATAGAATAGAAAATAGTATAGAATAGAATAGAAAATAGAATAGAATAGAATAGAAAATAGAATAGAATAGAATAGAAAATAGAATAGAATAGAAAATAGAATAGAATAGAAAATAGTATAGAATAGAAAGAATAGAAAATAGTATAGAGTAGAATAGAAAATAGTATAGAATAGAAAATAGAATAGAGCAGAATAGAATAGAATAGAAAATAGAATAGAATAGAAAAATAGAATAGAATAGAATAGAATAGAAAATGGTATAGAATAGAATAGAAAATAGAATAGAGTAGAATAGAATAGATTAGAATAGAAAATAGAATAGAAAATAGGATAGAATAAAAAATAGAGTAGAATAGAATACCGATAGAATAGAATTAAGAATAGAATAAGAATAGAATAGAATAGAATAGAATAGAATAGAATGGAATGGAATGGAATGGAATGGAATACAATAGAATACAATAGAATACAATAGAATAGAATAGAATAACAGAGTTGGAAGGGACCTTGGAGGTCTTCTAGTCCAACTCCCTGCTAAGGCAGGAAACACTACACCACTTCAGACAAACGGTTATCCAACATCGTCTTAAAAACTTTTAATGTTGGAGCATTTATAACTTCTGGTGGCAAACTGTTCCACTGATTAATTGTTCCAACTGTCAGGAAATTTCTCCTTCGTTCTAAGTTGCTTCTCTCCTTCATTAGTTTCCAACCATTGTTTCTCGTCCTGCCTTGTGGTGCTTTGGAGAATAGCTTGACTCCCTCTTCTTTGGGGTAGCCCCTGAGATATTGGAAGACTGCTATCATGTCCCCCTTATAGTCCTTCTTTTCATTAGACTAGCCATACCCCAAATCCTGCAACTGTTCTTCGTATGTTTTAGGCTCCAGTCCCCTAAATCCTTTTGGTTGCTCTTCTCTGCACTCTTTCTAGAGTCTCCACATCTTTTTTACATCATGGCAATGGTCAAAACTGAATGCAGAGTTCCAAGTGTGGCCTTACCAAGGCCTTATAAAGTGGTATTAACACTCCACGTGATCTTGATTCTATCCCTCTGTTTATGCAGCCTAGCACTGTGTAAATCTACCCAGAGATCTAACCATGGGTGAAGCCAGGATGCCATCGCACCCGTCCCGACATTCTTTCAAGTAGTCCTCGATTTATGACAGGCCACTTAGCAACCATTCAGTTAGGGTACCTCCCTGAGGGTATTTACAACTCCAGATTAGAAGTTCTGATGACTGCCTTCCCCTGTAGTCGCCTGACTGCCTTCAACAACCGGCTTGCATTTATGGCCGTTTGCAGCTTCCCGCAGCTGTGGGATTGTGTTTTACGGCGGTTTTTACTGAAAACCGGCATTTGCTTCCAAGTGTTTGTCAAAACCGGCCTGGAGCAACACCGTTGGTTCACTTTTAGCGACTGCTGCAAAAAAGGCGTAAGATTGAATCAGTCATGTTGGTGGCCTGATTTATGACCATCATGACGTAAAACCGTGATGGGGAGGCTGCATTATGGTCATAATTTGAGGACTAGCTGGACACAAATGACATTGTAGGGGGTGGAAGTTCTCCCCTCCCCATAAATGCTCATCTATCCCTCTCCCCTATCCCCTCCTGGCTGATTTCGTCCAGCTTAAACCCGGTGAACTCAAGGCTGCCAGCTGGCTGTGATGACCCAGGATGTGGCACAAAGGCAACATAGTCAGAGAATAAGACTTGGTCTCTTTATTAGCTCCAACTTTGCCCCCAATGAACCGGTTACTCTCCGGTCTGGAGAAAAACTCTCCCACGAACCTGCAAGAGCCTTTGGCTGCAAATATTCCAGTCCAAATGTTATAGACTCAAAACTTTAAATTATAAATCCAAAAAGGCAAGATAAGGTAATAAATCCAGCAGGGCAAGAGAAGGAGTTCCAGAAATGAACTAACAAGGCAATAAATCCAACCAGTTGGGAGGATGCCAGGAACTCAGATAACAGCAGCCAACACAAGATAAGCTCAACTTTTGTTACCTGACAACCGCCTCTCCCATCTGCTTCTCCTTTAAACTCCCTCCCCAGGTGTGCCTGGTGAAGGGAATCAGGGCCCTTTCCTCCCCTGTAAGCCACGCAACCCACGTTGCTCTCTTCTCCGTTCTTCCCTGCATGTCCTAGGATGAAGAGGGGGTGGGCCTTAGTCTTCATCTGAGCCCCCTCTCCCTTGTTCTACCTCTTCCCTGCTCCGCCCAGCCTGACTTTGCCCTTCCCCAGTTTCCTCCACAGCCAACGGAGCCACTCCGACAGGAGCACGATACTGGTTCTCTTTAAGCAACAGGTTGCATATGAGCCCTAATGTTTATAATTTATATTATATCATTATATTAAAAATAATAATCTAATTCATTACATAATTTTCAATAAGATCCTAACAAGAGCTATTTTTAATGCAAATTAAAAAATAAAAATAGAGCCCGCAGTAGCCTGCGTGGTTCTTGTATTGCCCACCAGGGTAAAATAATTTAAAAATCATGCCTGTGAAGGCGAGGGTGCTAACACCCCCATGCCTACAAAAGAGATTTCTAAGTCAGGGGGGTCTCAGAGGGCAAAGGCCCTCCTGCTCCTGCACTTGCACGGGGCAGCAGCGTCTGAAATTCTGGCTGCAAATTCTGGTTGCCCGTCTTGAAAGGATGCAAGGCCTGGCGCTGGCCACACGGTGGTGCTCTTGGACTTAGGAGGGATGCTTGGGCCACCCTGCAGGGCTTGGGAGGGGGCTTCTGTGGGCTTCTGGGCTTAGCCAGTGCCACCAGCCAGTGGGAGAGCCCAGGGCAGAAGGTGGCAGAGAAAAGGCTCAGGCGGAGGACTGGGGACCTCGTGGAGATGCTCATTTCTGTTGTTTCTGGGCATCAGAAGTAGTTTGCTCTTTCCTTTTCCCTTTCCTCTCCTCCTCCTCCTCCTCCTCCTCCTCCTCCTCCTCCTTCTCTCTCTTCACCTTCCCGGTCCTCCTCCTCCTTTTCCTCTCCTCTCCCTTCCTCTTCCTCTCCCAGCTCCCCCTCCAGCTCCTCCCTCCCCTCCTCTCTTTCCTCCTCCTCCTCCTCCTCCTCTCCTTTCCTTCTTTTCCTCCTTCCTTCATCTTCTTCTTCACCCTTGTCCCCAGGTCCTCCTCCTCCTCCTTTTTCCTCTCCTCCTCCTCTTCCTTCCTCTTCCTCGTCCCCAGCTCCCCATTCTCCTCCAGCTCCTCCTCCTCCTCCTCCTTCCCCTTCCCCTTGTCTTTTCCTCCCCCTCCTCTTCCTCTTCCTCCTCCTCCTCCTTCTTTATAATAGTTTGTTTGTACATTTTCATTTAACATACATACCTCCTCCTCCTCCTCCTTCCTCCTCCTCCTCCTCTTCCTCCTCCTCCGTCTTTATAATAGTTTATTTGTACATTTTCATTTAACATACATACCTGCTCCTCCTCCTCCACCACCACCTTGTAATTTCCTGGCCAACTCCCATCATGCAATCCCTAGATTCCAACCCAAGACAGCCCAAGATGGAACTTCCCAGAAATCTTTAGAAAGTAGGGGAGATGCTGGCATCGGCCTGTAAATGTTTAGAAGGTTTGTGCCTAGGGCAAGCATTTGCCTTTTGTCAGGACAGCCCCCTGGCCTCAAAACTCCCACATGCCCTCCCAGGAGGACCCCTGGTTCCATTCCTTGTCATTCCTCCTTCTGATCTCCTGTCTCCCCCTCTGTCAGAAAGACGGAAGGCCCAGAGGCAGTGGAGGTGATGGGGTGTGTGTGTGTGTGTGTGTGAGACGGACATTTTTAGCCAATGGTCCTGCTTTCCCCTCTTCTGGTCTCTTTTCTCCCCCCCTGGTTTGGGACAGACCTGGGTTGGACTGGAGCCAAACATCTTGGCATGGTCAAGGTCTTGCCAAGGAGCAGCCAAGGGAGGGAGATCTCACCATGTCTCTGTGTTGGGTAGGCCAGGGACAGGCCACGAGGTAGAGGAGTCCTTGCAAAGTAAAAAAAAAAAGGAGTCGGAGCTGCCAGTTGGCCCACCGCCTGGTTGATGTTGGCAAGGGCCAGCCGGGTGTCTGGCTTTTGAAGTTGGAAGGAAACGGCTGGCGGCTGGGCTTATGTTGACATCCCAGCGACAGAGCCATGGGGGTGGGGGGAGCACGGCAGAACCAGGGCTGCGTTGCCTGGGGTTGAAGAACAAACCTGTGACCTACAATGGTGCCAGCATCTGAAAGAATCGAAGCAGTTCGGGGTTTGGCTTGGGAACTGTGACCAGCCCCAGAAATGCTCCTCGTGAGAGCCTCTTTTCTCACACGCAACAGTTTTCTAGTGAAATTTGCACAAGAGAGCAAGCAGGATTTGTCATTTCAATCAATCAATCAATCAGAATAGAGTTGGAAGGGACCTTGGAGGTCCTCTAGTCCAACTCTTCAACTGTTCAAGCAGGAGACCCTACACCAGTGGTGGCTAATCTTTTGGGGTTCCTGTGACAAAAAAATTGTGCATGTGCTTCTGCGTGCTCGCATGCCAGCACCCAGAAGGCAATGCATACGCCCCCTACACCCCTGCGCATGCGCACGCAATCCCCTCCGCGCCACCCCTTTACCTGCACTGTGCCTCCCAGCTGATTTTTGGCCTCCCAGAGGCTTGAGGAAAATTTCTGCAGGCTTTGCAGGCTGAAAAATGGGCCCGTTTCATCACTTCCGGTATTTCCGGAAATACAGGAAGTGATGAAACGGGCCTATTTTTTTGCCCTGCCAAGGCTTTCCTCAAGCCTCTGGGTGGCTGAGAAAGGCCTCAAACAGGCTGAAAATCAGCTGTGGGGTGTGCACATGCGCAGTGAGGTAAGTGTTTGCCTGTGGCTCACGTGCCATAGGTTCGACATCAGGGCCCTATACCAATGTTGAAGCACCCACAACTTCTGGTGGCAAGCTGTTCTACTGGTTAATTGTCCTCAATGTCAGGAAATTCTTCCTTAGAACTAAATTGCTTCTGTCCTTGATTGGTTTCCATCCTTTGCTTCTTGTCCTTCTCTCTGGTGCTTTGGAAAATAAGTTCACCTCCGTCTTCTTTGGCGCAGCCCCTCAAATATTGGAGGACTTTTATCATGTCCCTCCCCTAGTCCTTCTTTTCTCTAGACTAGCCAAACCCAATTTCTGCAACTGATCTTCATATGTTTTAGTCTCCAGGCCTTTAATCATACTAGTTTCTCTCTTTTTTTGGTAATGTGGTGAGCCAAACTGGATGCAGCATTCCAGGTTTGTTGAATGTTAAGCCACTCTTCTTGCATGAGGCAGGATTTGTGAAGCATCCAAGACTTTGTCCTGGACCATCTCGCAACTTGACATGTTTGATAAGTGTGGAGCGCTGGCTGGGGAATTCTGGGAGTTGAAGTCCTCGCATCTTACAACTGAGAAGTGCCAGAGTGTTTAGAAGTGTAAAGTTGACAAGGGTGTCAAGCACCATTTCTCAACCATGCCGACTTTAAGATGTGTGGGCTTCCACTCTTACCATGCCAGAGTTTTCTCATTCCTTTCAGGTTCAGGCGGTAACTTGGCTATTTGTTGTGTGTGTGTGTGTTTTTTTTTTCCAGCCAGCTGTCCATCACGTCCCAGGCTTTGAGGTAAGACCGTCAGAGTGTCTATAGAAGCTGCATGTTCTGTTTTGGGTCATTACTGAGATGGATAGGATTGTGGTTGAAGGCAAGAACCTCTGTGGAATCCAGAGCTTTCCTCAAAATGGTGATATAACAGAGTTGGAAGGGACCTTGGAGGTCTTCTAGCTCAACCCCCTGCTTAGGCAGGATACCCTACACTACTTCAGACAATTTGTTATCCAATCTCTTCTTTAAAAAACTTCCAGTCATGGAGCACCCGCAACTTCCGGTGGCAGGTTGTTCCACGGATTAATTGTTCTCAATTAATTCCTCCTTAATTCCAGGTTGCTTCTCTCCTTGATTCATTTCCATCCGTTGCTTCTTGTCCTGCCTTCAGGGGCTTTGGAGAAAAGCTTGACTCCCTCTTCTTTGGGGCAGACCCTCAAACATCAATGAAGCCATCCGTATACAAAAAGTTAAAGCACCTTCACCTTGTTCCTCAACCTTAAGATGACTTCAGCTCCCAGAATTCCCCAGCCAGCCAGCCATGCTACCTGGGGAACTCTGGGAGTTGAAGTCCACACATTGTAAAAGTTGAGAAATTTGGAACACCGTTTCTCAACCTTGATCAACTTTAAGATGTGTGAACTCAAACTCCTAGAATTCCCCAACATGCTTGGCTGGCTGAATAATTCTGGGGAATTAAAGTCCACACATTTTTAAACGATTGATAAGTTTGAGAAAAGCTAATGTAGAGTTTCCAATCGGATGTCACAACACACATTTTGGTTACTTGCTTCCCATCACCCTTTCTCGATGCCCACAATGGGAAGGACAGCTGGGTCCAGTTGGAAAGCAAAGGCTGGGTCTTGGTGCGGCTGTGGAGGATGGGACCCACATGCTCCAATTCCTCTTCCTAATTGGGACCAATCAATCAGAATAGAGTTTTGGAGGTCCTCTAGTCCAACTCCACTGTTCAAGCAGGAGACCCTACACCAGTGGTGGCTAATCTTTTGGGGTTCCTGTTAGACTGTGCATGTGCTTCTACTGCTCGCATGCCAGCACCCAGAAGGCAATGCATTACACCCCTGCGCATGCGCACGCAATCCCCTCCGCGCCACCCCTTTACCTGCACTGTGCCTCTGATTTTTGGCCTCCCAGAGGCTTGAGGAAAATGCAGGCTTTGCAGGGCCCGTTTCATCACTTCCGGTATTTCCGGAAATACAGGAAGTGATGAAACGGGCCTTTTTTTGCCAACCTGCCAAGGCTTTCCTCAAGCCTCTGGGAGGCTGAGAAAGGCCTCAAACAGGCTGAAAATCAGCTGTGGGGTGTGCACATGCGCAGTGAGGTAAGTGTTTGCCTGTGGCTCACGTGCCATAGGTTCAACATCAGGGCCCTATACCAATGTTGAAGCACCCACAACTTCTGGTGGCAAGCTGTTCTACTGGTTAATTGTCCTCAACGTCAGGAAATTCTTCCTTAGAACTAAATTGCTTCTGTCCTTGATTGGTTTCCATCCTTTGCTTCTTGTCCTTCTCTCTGGTGCTTTGGAAAATAAGTTCACCTCCGTCTTCTTTGGCGCAGCCCTCAAATATTGGAGGACTTTTATCATGTCCCTCCCCTAGTCCTTCTTTTCTCTAGACTAGCCAAACCCAATTTCTGCAACTGATCTTCATATGTTTTAGTCTCCAGGCCTTTAATCATACTAGTTCTCTCTCTCTCTCTTTTTTGGTAATGTGGTGAGCCAAACTGGATGCAGCATTCCAGGTTTGTTGAATGTTAAGCCACTCTTCTTGCATGAGGCAGGATTTGTGCATTTCTGAAGCATCCAAGACTTTGTCCTGGACCATCTCGCAACTTGACATGTTTGATAAGTGTGGAGCGCTGGCTGGGGAATTCTGGGAGTTGAAGTCCTCGCATCTTACAACTGAGAGTGCCAGAGTGTTTAGAAGTGTAAAGTTGACAAGGGTGTCAAGCACCATTTCTCAACCATGCCGACTTTAAGATGTGTGGGCTTCCACTCTTACCATGCCAGAGTTTTCTCATTCCTTTCAGGGTCAGGCGGTAACTTGGCTATTTGTTGTGTGTGTGTGTGTTTTTTTTTCCAGCCAGCTGTCCATCACGTCCCAGGCTTTGAGGTAAGACCGTCAGAGTGTCTATAGAAGCTGCATGTTCTGTTTTGGGTCATTACTGAGATGGATAGGATTGTGGTTGAAGGCAAGAACCTCTGTGGAATCCAGAGCTTTCCTCAAAATGGTGATATAACAGAGTTGGAAGGGACCTTGGAGGTCTTCTAGCTCAACCCCCTGCTTAGGCAGGATACCCTACACTACTTCAGACAATTTGTTATCCAATCTCTTCTTTAAAAAACTTCCAGTCATGGAGCACCCGCAACTTCCGGTGGCAGGTTGTTCCACGGATTAATTGTTCTCAATTAATTCCTCCTTAATTCCAGGTTGCTTCTCTCCTTGATTCATTTCCATCCGTTGCTTCTTGTCCTGCCTTCAGGGGCTTTGGAGAAAAGCTTGACTCCCTCTTCTTTGGGGCAGGCCCTTCAAACATCAATGAAGCCATCCGTATACAAAAAGTTAAAGCACCTTCACCTTGTTCCTCAACCTTAAGATGACTTCAGCTCCCAGAATTCCCCAGCCAGCCAGCCATGCTACCTGGGGAACTCTGGGAGTTGAAGTCCACACATTGTAAAAGTTGAGAAATTTGGAACACCGTTTCTCAACCTTGATCAACTTTAAGATGTGTGAACTCAAACTCCTAGAATTCCCCAACATGCTTGGCTGGCTGAAGAATTCTGGGGGATTGAAGTCCACACATTTTTAAACGATGGATAAGTTTGAGAAAAGCTAATGTAGAGTTTCCAATCGGATGTCACAACACACATTTTGGTTACTTGCTTCCCATCACCCTTTCTCGATGCCCACAATGGGAAGGACAGCTGGGTCCAGTTGGAAAGCAAAGGCTGGGTCTTGGTGCGGCTGTGGAGGATGGGACCCACATGCTCCAATTCCTCTCCCTAATTGGGACTTGTTCTCCCACCAGGAAGAGAAGGAGCTTTTGAAGGTTCCTGTTAGACTTATTTTACTGCCAGGATTTTAGGTCCGTACCTCAGTCTGACCATAGGCCAGGTCTTCGGGTTGTCTAGCCAAACCACAGCAGAGACGGTTCTATGCCAACTTTGCCTGATGTCAACCAAGCTAAACAGAGTTAGACCAGGTTTGTCCTTGAAGAGAAACCATTAGAAAGTCCCAGAGCTAGAAGCTAGACTGGAAAGTTTAAAAAGCACACTATCAGGTGCAGGGGTGGGCTTCAGAAGGGGTATTTAGCCGGTTCTGACCAGTTCTGGAGAACCAGTAGCGGAAATTTGGAGTAGTTCGGAGAACCGGCCAATCCCATCTCTGACTGGCCCCGCCAACCCCATCTCTTCTCCACCTCCCATTGAGTCCCAGCTGATCGGCTGGGTCTCCTTTGGTTGCCCTGCCCAGGAGAAGGGAGCTGGAAAGCAGGTTAGTGGGATGGGGAGGGAAGGGGGATTTTTCAGTATCCTTCCTCTGGAGCGAGGTGGGAAGGGGGATTTTGCAGCATCCTTCCCCTGCCCACCAAGCCATGCCCACATAACTGGTAGTAAATTTTTTTTGAAACCCACCACTGGCGGACTTCAAAAATTTCAGCAACAGGTTCTCTGCCCTGTTGTTGGGTGGGCATGGCCATTGTGGGCGTGGCCTAGTTGGCCTCCTGCACCACTGCAGGGGGGGGTGCGTTTTCACCTTCCTGGGTTCCGGAAGCTTCCCTCAAACCTCTTGGAGGGTGAAAACGGCCCCCCCTGGGCTCTGGGCACCTCCGTGCAGGCCCTGCACTTACCTCGCATCCAAAATGGACTGTGTGGAGACTCCTGGGAGGGGTGAGGAGAGGTGGGGGGAGGGCGGACTGGGAGGGGTGAAGTGGGGTGGGAGGAGCAGGGCAGGGCAGGGTGGGAGGGGCCAGCTAGGGGTGGGATTTGGAGGTTCTCTGACTTGGCCATAACATTAGTTCGGGCTTCTCTCGAACCCGGGTGAACCCGTAGGAGCCCAGCCCTGATGCGATGACAACGGCCGTCATTTCTATTTTGTCGTGGAGAAAACTACATGAAGAACCCAGTCAAAGTCTCAGGAAGAACGTTGCTCAGCTCGTGTGGGTCTTTAGTGACTCTTTCATGGCCCTATAGATCAGTGGTCCCCAACCTTTTTTGTACCAGGGACCAGTTTCACGATTATTCATTCTTTGCGGCCCGGTACAAAATGATCCACGGACCGGTACCGGCATCAGCACGGACGACCAAGGCAAGGCGAGCCGAGCGACCGGCCAGCCAGCCGTGCCCCGCTTCTCCCCGCCAGCTTCAACTCCTCCTTTGTACCTTCTCACGGTCGATGGGCTTTTCGGGCTCTTTCTTAATCTCCTCCTGAGTAACGCGAGACTCCACTGCCATCGGGTCGGCTCTTCGTTCGAAGCCACCACCCCCTTCAATGAAACTAAGGCGCGAGGATTCCTTCAGCACCCAAACGCCGCTTTCCAACCGACAACCGACAAGCTCACCCGGAAGCACTTTCTCAAGCCCTGTCGAAACAAGATGGCGGCGCCCAAGCAAAGTAGGCGGCCCGTTACAAAATGATCCACGGACCGGTACCGGTCTGGGGCCCAGAGGTTGGGGACCCCTGCTATAGATTGTTCTGGCGATATGGAGCAGGGGCAGTTAAGTACAATGGTTCCCAATGGTCAACCTCTTCCCCAGTGATGGGATTCATATTTTTTTACTACTGGTTCTGTGGGCGTGGCTTGGTGAGCGAGGTAGGGAAGGTTACTGCAAAATCCCCCTTCCCTCCCCACCCTACTAACCTACTTTCCAGCTCCGTTCTCCTGTGCAGGGCAACCAAAGAAGACCCAGCCGATCAGCTGGGATTCAGGAGGCAGAGAATAGATGGGGTTGGTGGGGCCAGTCAGAGGAGGTATTTGCTGGTTCTCCGAACTACTCAAAATTTGCACTACCGGTTCTTGAGAACCGGTTGGAACCGGCTGAATCCTACCTCTGCTCTTCCAGGGCTTTTGCTTTCAAAATTCAGCGCCACCTTTGAGCCTTGTTGGCTAGGCTAGTGGTTCTCAAACTTGGCTGCTTGAAACCATGGCTGGCTGGGGAATTCTGGGAGTTGAAGTCTACCCCATCTTCAAGCAGCCAAGATTGAGGGAAAAACCGGCTCTGGATCCATCTGAAAAAATCTGTACAATATTTCACCAATGGCTTCCTTCTGTGTATTTCTTCACCGATTGATTTCACTGCTGGAGATGCGCATTCTAGTGATGTGAACTTGCTTTGAAAATGTGGCATTTCTGTCTGTTTGTTCTCTCCATGGATGCTGCCTGCCCCTGCCCTGCCTTCTCTCCCCTGGGACGAATGGGGACACCCTACAGACCGAACTGGCGTCTGTTTTGGATGAGGTGAGTGCCTTGGGTGAGAAGGGGTTGCGTCCCCTGGTCCCTGGGGTGTTTGTGGTGGAAGAAAGGGAGGGGAGGAGGCCGACCTCCACAGAACGTCTTTCAGAAAATGCAGTTTACTTAAGGAACGTCTTAAACCCAAAACATAAACAGAGGGAAAACCCCTCACCCTTCTAGCCCTGATGATGTTTCCTAGTTGGGTCATGAAATGTTTGCAAGAAAACAATTGAGTTCAGAGAGCACCAAGGACCCCACGGTCCCTTTCCTACTCCTCTACCTCTTTTTCTTCTTCCTCCTCCTTTCCCCTTCCCAAACTCCACCCACTCCTAGCACTGAAGAAGTTCCCTAGTTGGGTCATGAAATGTCTGCAAGAAAAGCAACCAAGTTCAGAGAGCACCAAGGACCCTACAGTCCTCCTCCTCCTCCTCCTCCTCCTCCTCCTCCTCCTCCTCCTCCTCCTCCTCCTCCTCCCTCCTCCTCCTCCTCCTCCTCCTCCTCCTCCTCCTCCTCCTCCTCCTCCCTCCTCCTCTCTCCTCCTCTCCCTTTCTCTCCATAAACCCCCCTTCCCTTCCAGCACTAATGATGTCACCTAGTTTGGTAATGAAATGTCTGCAAGAAAAGAACCACACTCAGAGAGCAGGAAGGACCCCACAAACCTCCTCCTCCTCCTCCTCCTCCTCCTCCTCCTCCTCCTCCTCCTCCTCCTCCTCCTCCTCCTCCTCCTCCTCCTCCCTGCAAACCCCATTCCCTTCTAGCACTGATGATGTTCCCTAGCTGGGTCATGAAACATCTGTAAGAAAACCACCAAGCCCAGGGAGCACCAAGGACCCCACAGTCTTCTTCCTCCTCCTCCTCCTCTTTCTATCCTCCACCACCTCCTCCTCCTCCCTCCCTCCCTCCTTCCTCCTTCCTCCCTCTTCCTCCAGTTCTGACTGAATGGTGGAGGATGGAAGGATTTACATTCTGTGCAGTCCTCTGGTTGTTAGTCCTCTCTCTGAGAGTCATTGAGGTCACTTGGAGGTTCATCCGTGCCCTCAGAGTCCCCCGAATAGTGCAAACGGCTGTGGAACCTTCTTGGAACTGCCTCAAGTGCTGTGTTGTGAACAGGAGATGAGAGAGGGGAGTGTCGTATCCCCATCCTTGGTTGAGGGAGGGCTGCTCAGTTTTAACCCAGAGGGTCTCTTCGACCCCTCTTTCAAACCAGCGGTTCTCTCTGGCCAGAATGTGGACGTGGTAACACGGTTGTTAAAGTGGCTTCCCCATTGACTCTGCTTGTCAGAAGGTCACCAAAGGGGAATCACATGATCCCGGGATATTGCAGTGAGTGGCCAAGCACCTGAATTTTGATCCCATGACTAGGAGGATCCCGCAAAGGTCGTAAGTGTGAAAAACTGGTCATAAGTCACGTTTTTCAGTGCCGTTGTGACTTCGAATGGTCACTAAACAAATGATTGTAAGTCAAGGACTACTGGTGGAAATTTCTCCAGCACTCCCAGAACATGGAGGTGGGGGAAAGTGGCTTCCTTTGGGTTCCTTCCCCACTCCCTATCGCAGTGTGAGTTGTCCACCCCTCTTGTTGTGTGTGTCTGAGCTCACAATTTCTCTCTCTTCTGCTTCCTTTTCTGCTTTTCTGGTGCCACCTGGGACTGCCGCGCTGTAGCTGTGCCCCCCTGTCTTCTATCATGAGGGGCTTCTGCAATGGGTATCTCTTCACTTTGCTTACAATCCCCCCTCCCCCCTTGCTTTCCCTCCCATCTTCTCCGCTGGGCAGCATTTTTGGGCTGGAACAGCATGCCAAAAACCCCTGGGTGGCAAATTCTTGGAGGATGAGGGTTTGGGGGTCCTAGGAAAGGGTCCTCCCTCAGCCACCCGCTATCACCTCAGCTTTTGGGGTGCAAGCAAGGTTGTGGGGCTACCCCTGAACCTCCTACTGATGGAGTAATGAATACAGAAGGCCAACGTTGAAAGCCGTCTGATGGCTGGGGTGTCCCCTGTTCTGATCCATCAGGGCTCCCCTGTTTCCAGGTCTTTCCCATTATACTCACAAATTGTGCATTGGCCAACAAACATTGGGTGTCCCCCTCCCCACCCTAGCCAGAGAGCTGGCTCTTTTGGCAGTCGCTGCTCATGCCTAGTTAGCCTTATCCCTGCTCGCTTCCCTTCCTCTTCTCCTGGGCAATTGCCACTCTGGGTTGCAGCCAGGGGTGGGATACAAAAAGCCCAACAACCGGTTCTCTGCCCGGTTGTTGGGTGGGCGTGGCCTACCAGAACTACCTGGAGGGCCATTTTTTGCCTTCCCCAGAGTCCGGAGGCTTCCTTCGGGCCTCTGGGAGGGCGAAAACAGCTTCCCCTGGGCTCCGGAGGCCAAAAACAGGCCCATTTCTGGCCTTCTGGAACTTCCGAGAGAGCCATTTTCCCTCTCCCAGATCCTCCGCACAGACCTTGCACTTAGCTGCATCCAGGGGTAGGATCCAACAGGGTTAACTACCGGTTCGGTGATTTATGAGGTTCAGTGATTTATGATGTGCTTCCCTGCATGCTGTGCACACGCCTGTAAATCGTCATCAGCTTTGGTGCCTGGACAGCTGAGCAGGGCTGCGTGCAGAGAAGCAGCCTTTCAAAAAGCCCTTTTTTCCTGCTTTTTAAACTGCAGCTGTGCCTCACATGGCAGCTGAAGTTGAAAAATCAGGAAATAAAGGTCAGGTAAGAGCCCAGGTGGGTGGGTGGGCGAAAACATCAGCAGACATAGAACCGGTTCTATGTCTGCTGCTCTTCAGAGCTACCAGTTCTACAGAGGTGGACAGAACCGGTAGAAACCCACCCCTGCCTGCATCCAAAATGGGTCTCATGGAGGCTCCTGGGAGGGATGGAGTGGAGTGGGCAGGGCCAGCCGGTCGGTTTGATGACCGGTTCAGTGAACCAGTTGTAAATTTAACATCCAGTTCTTTCGAACCGGCCCGAACCGGCTGAATCCCACCCCTGATTATAGTCACAGCTTCTGCATTGGCCAATAAATGGTCAATGCCTCCCCAACCTAGCCAGAGAGCTGGCTCTTTTGGCAGTTGCTGCTCATACCCACTTAGCCTTATCCCTGCTCGCTTCCCTTCCTCTACTCCTGGGCAATCCCTACTCTGGGTTGCATCTCTGGAGCCCCCCTGTGGACCAGAGCTGCAGGGGCCACTCCTTGGAGACCAGAGCCCTGGATAGCAGGAGAGGGTGGTGGGTGCTGCAGCAACGCCACATGGAAGATCCTACTTGCTTGCTTCTCAAAGGTCCTCAGGTCCTGCTTCTCCCCAGCCTCCCTCCTTCATCCCAAAGCAAACCAGAGCCTTAATCCCTTGCATGACCTCTTCCCTGCTCATTAAGGTTAATGAATATTTGTCGGAGGAGGGGCTGGGATCATCAGGGAGTGGACTGCTGCCTTCAGAGATGATGTGGGCTGGCAGCAGTGAGGAGGAGGTTTCAGAAGAACCTGTGCAGGTGAGCGCAGGATGATTCGTAGGAGGGAACAGCTGAAGCTGCACAGACGACTCCGGGAGTAAGGAGGCTATATAATGGCCCCTCCCTCTAGGGAATATAAGCCTGGTTGCAAACGGGATTTTGCCTTTGCAGGAGGCAAAAAGAGTTCAAAGGGTCAAGTGTGATGATAACAGACTAATTTATTTGAAGGTTTTTCTAATTGGACTACTTAGCTGCAAGCCGTCTGTTAAACTACAAAGAGGTATTTGCAGAGTAAAGCAGTGAACGTTTCAGTTTTTGAGTTTATCTTTGCTTTTGTTCTCGGGGAATTCAGCTGGGTCAGAACACAAAGCCACATCTTTTTGTTAAGCCTCTATTGGAGGGGTTCCCAAGCTTGGCAATTTTAAGGGGCGTGGACTTCAACTCCCAGAATTCTCCAGTCAGCCATATAAATACAAAGGGAGAGTCTGCCAGGGAGGGTCAAGCAATACTGACTGGCTGGACAAGAAGATGGCCAAGGTTCCTTCCACCTTCCCTTCTCTTCCTCTTCTCTTCTCTTCTCTTCTCTTCTCTTCTCTTCTCTTCTCTTCTCTTCTCTTCCTTCCAGCTTCTCTTCTCTTCCCTTTCTTCCTCATCTCTTCTCTTCTCTTCTCTTCTCTTCTCTTCTCTTCTCTTCTCTTCTCTTCTCTTCTCTTCTCTTCTCTTCTCTTCTCTTCTCTTCTCTTCTTCTTCTCTTCTCTTCCCTTTCTTCCTCTTTCCCTCTTCTCTTCTCTTCTCTTCTCTTCTCTTCCCTTCCACCTTCTCTTCTCTTCTCTTCTCTTCTCTTCTCTTCTCTTCTCTTCTCTTCTCTTCTCTTCCTTCTTCCACCTTCTCTTCTCTTCTTTCTTCTCTTCTCTTCTCTTCTCTTCTCTTCTCTTCTCTTCTCACTCTTCTCTTCTCTTCCCTTCCACCTTCTCTTCTCTTCCCTTTCTTCCTCATCTCTTCTTCTCTTCTCTTCTCTTCTCTTCTCTTCTCTTCTCTTCTCTTCTCTTCTCTTCTCTTCTCTTCTCTTCTCTTCCTTCCCTTCCCTTCCCTTCCCTTCCTTCCTCTTCCTCTTCCTCTTCCTCTTCCTCTTCCCTTCCCTGTCAGTTCCATGACAGACCAGGATAGATAATTGCTAACTTCAGGAAGATAATCAGGGACAGTCCATTAGAAGAACGCCAACCAAGATAAACCTTCTTTAGGAATAAAACACTAATTTGTCTCCAGCGTCTGTTAGCACGCAGATCCAAGCTCTTATGCACATCTCACACCTGCAGCCCATGAAGAGGATCAAGGCCCTCTCCTCCCGAGAAGACCAAGTCTCTCCCTTATCCTCTCCTCCCTGCGTGCCCTAGGATGGAGAAGGGATGGGCCTGGGTCCTCCTCTGGCTGCCCAGCCGGCCTCTGCCCTTCCCCAGCCTCCTCCACCACCTCTGGAGCCCCACTTCCACTCCCTGTCGGCTGTTCCTCCTCTCCCTCAGAGTCAGTCTCCACCAGGGGCATGACACCTCCTCTTCTCTGATGGATGATTCCCCTGCTCATTGGGGCTTCTTCCAGAGATGGGGTGGGGGAGCGGGGGAGGAAGGACTGACCCACCGCCCTCTAAGCATGGTGGACTACAACTCCCAGAGCGCCCAGTGGCCATGCCAGGGTGCAGCAGAGGTGGACAAGGGCCGGGAGGGCAAGGGTCTTCGTCTGGCTTTGTGGGGGGGATGCAGCAAATTTGGACGGAGATCTTAAGGGGTGGGGGTGACCCTTTTGGCTGTCACTCAATACTTCCCTTCAATCTTCAAAGCGGTGCTGGTGGGGGGGGGGGCTGCATTCAGGGGCGGGGAGAGGGACGGGAGGGGGCAGGCCCTCCAATTTTGCCCAAAGCGGAGTTGGCAACGCTATCCTGCAACAAGGAGACGTTCTGTTTTAGGCAGCTCCTGGCAAGTGCCAGGGAAAATCAGCCTCGCCTCCCCCCTCCTCTCTTTCCCCCCCCCTCCGCCCCGCATTGGCTGGCTCCCACCCTGCCCGCCTCCCTGTAGCCCTTATTAAATATACATCGACGGGAATCTATAAATAAATACGGCCCGATCCAATGTTTGAAATGTATACGCCTCCTTAATTTAATGCAATAATTCTTTTTGGCTGGAAAAAGTGACGGCAGCCGAAATTGCTTCCAACTGCCCCTGGTTTAAGAGCTGCCTTTGGTTTTTGTTTTTTTCTTCTTCTTCTCCCCCTGCCTTAAGGGTTTTCCTTTCCTTTGGAGGCTAAACCTCCCACCCACCCCCCCCACCTTGCCCCCCCTCACCTCCCCACGAGATTGGGTTTATGGGGAAGCCTGGGGATTTTTCGCTCGCCGGGAACATGTGGGCCACGAGGGGAGGGACGGCTGGGTGGTGCTGCAGGCAGCTAAGGTGAGTTGGCAAGGTGAGTTGGCAAGAAAGTTCAGGAATTTGGGGTGCTGGGGGAGGGCACCCTAATTTGGCCGCCGATGGCACGAGGCCACCGCCGTGGATTTTATACAGTTCATCCTCAACTTACGGCCACTTATGTGGAGCCCTGGATTTCTGCGGTTCAGGGTTTTTTTTTTACCCCGTTGCATGACTTTTCTCGCCACCGTCATTAAGCGGATCCATGCAGCTGCTCCGTTGTTAAGCGGATCCAGCTTCCCTCATGGATTCTGCTCATCAGAAGGTCACGAAAGGGGGATCGCGTGACATCCCCTCCCCCCCAAAATACTACGACCGTCGTAAATATGAGTCAGTTTTGATCCCCTGACCCCAGAGAGGCTGCCGTGGTCGTAAGTGTGAAAAATGGCCACGGAGACATTTGTTAAGTGAATTTTGCCCCTTTTTAACGACCTTTCTGGCCGCCACTGTCATAAATATGAGTCAGTTGCCACGTGGGATGCTGCAATGGTTGTAAGTGTGAAAGCTGCCATACGTCCCTTTTTTTCAGTGCCGTTGTGACTTTGAATGATCACTAAGCGAACTGTTGTAAGTCAAGGACTACCTGCGTTTATCGCCACAACAGGGCTTGGCAGCCTCATCACTGTCAGGAAATTTCTCCTTAATTCTGGGTTGGTTGGGAGAATCAGCAGGATGGATTTCTGTTTCTCTTACCACCTAAAAGAGACCCACTGACCCAATTTATGTCTCTTCCCAGTCTGCAGATTCAGACCTGCCTTACCCTCCACCTCAGAGGGAACCCAACATCTACATGGTCCCTCAAGGAATTAAGCCAGTTCTCCAGCGTACGGCCATCGAGGTGAGTGCAGAAGACATTGTGACTTGACCATCTCTCAAAAGGTTTTGGGAAGAGAACTGCCCTTTAAAACAAAAAAGGTTTATTAATTTTCTATTGTTTACATTTTGTTAGTGCTTAACCATCGTCTTGTCTGGGTTATTTTATTTGCTTAGCAGTACAGATTACATTCTTAATCTCCACCCCTTTTTTTTCCAACCCCTGGTGGAATAAGTTCCATATTTGATAATATCCTGTATCTTTCTGTGATGACTCAGGGTGGGATACAAAACAAACATAGTCACAGAAAACAGGTGAAGCCCCTTTTATTCCCTTCGGTTTGCTTCCAAGCTCCGAATGATGAAAAAAACTCCCACACAGTTACACGAAGGAGGAAAAAAAGCAACACAAACCGGGCAAGATAAGGGCTGGAGGATGTCTACAAATAACACACACTGGGAAGGACGCCAAACTCAGAGAGGAACTATAAACTAGAGATATTTACACGCTTTGTTTCCAGCATTTGCCAGGACGCAGGTCCAAACTCTTATTCAGTTGTCACACCTGCAGCCCATGAAGAGGATCAAGGCCCTCTCCTCCCGAGGAGACCACGTCTCTCCCTTATCCTCTCCTCCCTGCATGCCCTAGGATGGAGAAGGGATGGGCCTGGGTCCTCCTCTGACTGCTCAGCCGGCCTCTGCCCTTCCCCAGCCTCCTCCACAACCTCCGGAGCCTCACTTCCACTCCCTGTTGGCTGTTCCTCCTCTCCCTCAGAGTCCGTCTCCACCAGGGGCATGACACTTTCTTTCTGTTTAATCTTCAATGTGAGTCTGTCCATTTCTGTACAATCCAGTATCTTCCTAATTATCTCTTGGTCTCATGGTGGTTCTTCATGTTTCCAATATTGTGGAAATATAATCCTCGCTGCTGTTAATTCATGCAATGTTAGATATATATTTTGCTATATATTTCTGGTGCTATAGCTGATAGAAAAAGTTCAGGTTTAAAATCTGCATGTTTTCCTATCATCTTTTCTAACTGCTTGTGTATTTCCCCCCCTCTTTTTTTTTTTTGCTTTAACACAGGTCCACCACATATGGTGATGTGTGCCTGTTTTATGGTTACAGTTCCAACATTTGCTAGACATATTTTTAAACATTTTAGCTAACTTAGAATTGCCCATTTTTGTAAAAGCCGGGAAGGTGCCATTCTGAAAATGAAGTATTTATTTTGTCTAGTCATTTTGCACCCCCTCTTACCAATCAGACCCTTAATGGATCAAAAAACATATATAATAAAATGTTTGCTTTAGGATTAAAATGACACCATCCGATGTGATAATCCTATGTAGGTTGTCCTCAAGATACCACGATAATGAGCCCAGCATTATGGTCATAAATTGTGGCATTCTTTAAGTGGGTCACCATGTGATCATTCCTGGTTTTACTATCTGTCTTGCAACAGTTGTTAAGTGACAACTTCCTCCTCCTCTCTGGAAAACAGAAATATCCTGTGCCTCCACCCACAACCCACACCCAACACAATCTAGCTCTAGCTGAGATGTCCACATCAACATTGTGTTGGTTCTTCAATGGTCAGTTTCGGTTCTTGGTAGATGGTTGGTTTCTCTCTTACTTTTTGGGAGCAGATATTGGCCTGGGGTCTTCGAAACCTGAAGAGTTACCAGTTGGCCAGTGTGACTTCTCCCAGTCTTCTGGTGGAGTGTGGTGGGCAGATGGTCCAGTCAACTGTGATCAAGAACCTGAAGAAGAACCCCAACTTTGACATCTCCGTCCTCTTCATGGAAGTGGTGAGGCAGCTTCCTTCTGCAATCTCTTGTCTCGTATGAGAATTACTCTCTCTTTTCTTCTTTCTTCTTCTTCTTCTTCTTCTTCTTCTTCTTCTTTCTTCTTCTTCTTCTTCTTCTTCTTCTTCTTCTTTCTTCTTCTTCTTTCTTCTTCTTCTTCTTCTTTCTTCTTCTTCTTCCCTTCTTCTTCTTCTTCTTCTTCTTCTTCTTCTTCTTCTTCTTCTTCTTCTTCTTCTTCTTCTTCTTTCTTCTTCTTCTTCTTCTTCTTCTTCTTCTCATACTCATACTCCTCCTTTTCAATTGTTTATTTGTACATTTTCATTTAACATGCATAAGTGCTTTGTGAACAATATATTGTCTCGGTCAATTTGCTTACATAATCATGTTTTTCTAGCTCCTAATTTCTACCTCTATTATCCAACCATTTATAGAACAAATCCCATGTTTGAAGATATTCTGTATCTTCCTTTTCTTTTATCTTTAATGTCAGCCTATTCATTTCTGTGCAATCTAATATTTTTTAAATGACATCTTCTCTTGGTGTTTCATCATTTTTCCAATACTGTGCATATACAATTCTTGCTGCCATCAAACCATGCAATATTAAATACAAATTCCCCTTATTCTATTTTTCTGGTACTATCCCTAACAAAAATATTATTGTCTGGGTTAATTTGCTTACATAATAGTATATAATGTAATAATAATATATTAAACCTAAGACATACATAATAGTATTTTTCCAATTTCTAATTTTTACTTCTATTGTCCAGCCATTGATAAAATAAGTCCCATGTTTGAAAGTATTTTGTATCTTCTTTATCTTTCATCTTTAATGTCAACCTATCCATTTCTGCTAAATCTAGTATTTTTTTAATGACATCTTCTTCTAATGGGTGGTTCCTCATTTTTCCACTGTTGTGCATATGCAATTCTTGCTGCCTTCAAATATATTGAATAAATATTGCCCCCTCTTCTCTCCCTCTCTCTCTCTGCCCCGGGGTGCCAACTGGGCCGGTTCTTCTCCCAGCGCCTGCCAAGGGAAGACCTCTACTGTCCTCCCATCATCATCAAAGTCATTGACAACAGACCCTTTGGCCGCAAACCTGTGGTGGGCCAGTGCACCATCCGATCCCTGGAAACATTCCTCTGTGACCCCTACAAAGAAGACGCGGTATTTCCTGAAACCCACGCAGGTCAGGAGGGGTGGAAGATCTTTGGGTGATCCTAAAAGTGGGTGGCTTTCCTGGGACCAATAAATGACATGTGATATTAGCAAAGGAAGCCTCGTTCTTGAGTGACTTGGTCACTTTGAGACCTGTCATGCCCCTGTCGGAGTCTGAGTCTGAGGAGGAAGCTGAATAGCTGACAGGGAGTGGGAGTGTGGCTCCGTTGGCTGTGGAGGAAACTGGGAAAGGGCAAAGTCCGGCTGGGCAGAGCAGGGGAGAGATAGAACAAGGGAGAGGGAGTTCAGAGGAAGAACCAGGCCCACCGCTTCTTCATCCTAGGGCGTGCAGGGAGGAACGAAGAAGGGAGCAACATGGGTTGCATGGTTTACGGGGGAGGAGAAAACCCTGATTCCCTTCATTAGCCACACCTGGGAATGAGGGTTTAAAAGAGATGCATGCTGAGTGCAGTGGCTGCTGGGAACAAACGTGAGTTTATCTTGTGTTGGCTGCGGTTATCTGCATTTCTGGCATCCTCCCTGGATTGAATGACTGCCACTCCTTCACGTCCGGAATTCCTTCTCTTGCCCTGCCGGACTAATTACCTCATTTTGCCTTGATTGGACTTATAGTTACAGTTTTTGTTGACCACGTTTTGGACTTGATTCTTTGCAGCCAAAGGCTATTCCTAGGAGAGTTTTTCTCCAGCCAGAAGGTAACCAGGACATTGGGAACAAAGTTGGAGATAATAGAGGGACTCCTCCTGATTATCTGACTGTGTTGCCTTTGTGCCATGCCCGTCATCACAGAGACCTGTGGACTTCAAGTTCCAGAATTCCCCAGCCAACTTGGATACTTTAAGACTTGTAGACTTCCAACTCCCAGAGCTTGCTGGGGAATTCCTGGAGTTGGAAGTCCACAAGTCTTAAAGTAGACAAGTTAGCTGAGGAATTTTGGAACTTGAAGTCCAGAGGTCTCAAAGTGGCCAAGTTTGGAGATACCTGTTCTTGAGTATCATCTGAAAGTTTGATTTATGGTCCACTAAAGTCTCTTGACTATGGTGATTTGCTGAAGGTCTGACTACCCATGGACGCCTATCTGTGAGTTTGTTGGTTCGGGGTTGGTTTTATGGTGTCTGTCCTTCTTCTCCAGATGTTATTGAATACAACACCCAGAACAATGATGGATTGGAGAAGATCCATCATGTGGCCTGCTTGATACTTTAATATATCTTGAATCTTCCCAGACAATGTGTCTAAATCACAGTGTCCAAAGTTGTCCCTTTTCCATCTTTTTGGTCTGAAAGACTTCTTTGGAAGACTGCTTAAGCAGCTGTTGAGTGACAGGGATGGTTTGAAAGACACATCGATGAAAGCAAGAACAGTCAACTCCCAAAAACTGAAGCTGTGTTTCTTCCCCTTCATTTGTTACAGATGACATGAGCCTGACCCCAAAAGACGATGTTCTGATTGACATTGATGACAAAGAACCTCTCATCTCGGTCCAGGTAAGACAGCTCAGGTGCTAGAAGAAGGTCATATGGAAAAACAGCATCAAGGAACAGCCTTCAAGGCTAACATGGGTTTGTTGTGGAACTACCTGTGGGGAGAACTCCGTTGAGGCTAGTTGGGGCTGCATCTTGTTGATGGTACAAGCAGGTGCTGATTTGACAGCTGCTGAGGTCAATGAGGAAAAGAGTCTTGAGATGTAGAAATTGGGCATGTGTAGTTTAATGAAGGGGTGGGGGACATGATGGCAGTCTTCCCATATTTAAGGGGTGCCCCAAAGAAGAGGGGGTCCATCTATTTTCCAAAGCACCCGAAGGCAAGATGAAAAACAATGGATGGAAACTAATCAAGGAGAGAAGCAACCTAGAATTAAGGAGACATTTCCTGACAATGAGGACAATTTATCAGTGGAACAGAAGTTCTGGGTGCTCCATCACTGGAGGATTTTAAGAATAGACAAGACAGCCACTTATCTGAAATGGTTTAGGGTCTCCTGCTTGAGCAGGAGGCTGGACTAGAAGACCTTTGAGGTTCTTTCCAACTCTGTTCTTCTGTTATGCACATCTGTGTAGGACAGACTCCACCGAACTTGGAGTCATCACTTGAGACTTCCAAGAAGGACTGCCAGAAATGGTGTAGGGTCTCCTGCTTAGGCGGCGTGTGTGTGTGTGTGTGTGTGTGTGTGTGTGTGTGTGTGTTGGACTAGATGACCTACAAGGTCCCTTCCAACTCTGTTAATCTAATTCATTCTCCAAGAAGCAATGGGTGGAAACTAACCAAGGAGAGAAGCAACCTAGAATTAAGGAGACATTTCCTAACAGTGAGAAACAATGAATCAGTGGAACAACGTTGCCTCCAGAAGTTGTGGATGCTGCAACACTGGGTGTTTTTAAGAAGAGATTGGACAGCCATTTGTCTGAAGTGGTGTAGGGTTTCCTGCCTAAGCAGGGGGTTGGGCTAGAAGACCTCCAAGGTCCCTTCCAACTCTGTTTAGTCTGTTCTATTCTGATTCTATTTCAGCCCGGGTGCTCCTGCTTTTTCTTGCTTTCTCCGACTTTCCCGTTTGGCTCTAAAGTATTAGCCAACCCCCTCCCCACCCCCAAACTCCCCTTCCCCAGTTTTCGTGTCATCTGCAAACTCTGCAGGACCCGCTCCCTGCTGACTAAAATATGTAGAAATCAATGCTCCCGTCCACCTGATACTTCCCCTCGAGCCGAAGAGGAGCCCTTTCGTGAGCATTCTTGAGGTGGGACCGTTCAGTCAACGTAATAATTGATCATTATAATAATTGGATAATTGAGCGAGTTTGGAGGCTGTAATGGGATAATCCTGCCTGTTGTTTGTCTTGGCAACAGGCGGCCCTAAATCTGATCTCAGTCAAAGCCCGTGGTTGCACATGGAGATCCTTGAGAGCTTCTGTTACACAGGATGTCCCCGGTTGATCATCCTTCATTTTGCATCCTCGGTTTCCTGTGACCTCCATTCAGCCTCTCCTTTTGCCTGCAGGAATTTCTCAATTGCAACTCCCCAAATTTTCCAGCCGGCGTGACCAGAGTGTCACGCGGTAGCCGGAGAGACCGCTCGGTTGCAGAAATTCTGCTATAGGTGGTGGGTCCATCAATTGCCAGGGATGAGTCAAGGTTTCTCCCGGATGTCTTTCGGGGCCTTTCTGGTGTGCCTTTGGGTTTCTCCTAAGGGGCCACCTGGCACCTTTTGCCATCGGGGGTAGCATGGAAGAAGGTTTAGAAATAGAAGAGAGCTGGAAGGGATATGGTGGCTCAGGGGCTAAGATGCTGAGCTTGTTGATCAGAAAGGTCGGCAGTTCGGCGGTTCGAATCCCTAGCGCCCCGTCATGGAGTGAGCTCCCGGGACTTGTCCCAGCTTCTGCCAACCTAACAGTTTGAAAGCACATTAAAAAAATGCAAGTAGAAAAATAGGGACCACTTTGGTGGGAAGGGAACAGCGTTCCGTGCGCCTTTGAAGGCTTTGGTCATGCCGGCCACATGACCACGGAGACAACTTCGGACAGCGCTGGTTCTTCTTCTTCGGCTTTGTAACAGAGATGAGCATGTATGTGTGAGGGGAATCTTTGCCTTTACCTTAAAGCTGGAAGGGACCTTGGAGGTCTTCTAGTCCAGCCCCTTTGCTCAAGCAGGAGAACCTATACCATTTCAGACAAATGGTTGTCCAGTCTCTTCTTAAAAGCCTCCAGTGATGTGGCACCCACCACTTCTGGTGGCAGGCTGTTCCACTGGTTAATTGTCCTCACTGTTAGGAAATTCCTCCTTAATTCCAGGTTGCTTCTCTCCTTGATCAGTTTCCAACCATTGTTTCTTGTCCTGACCTTCTGGTGCTTTGGCCATCCTTGTTAGATAACAATATATTTTTTTTAAAATCCCTGTACGTTTGACCTCCTGCAGCTGGATATGAATTTCTAGCTGTTGAAATGCTGGAGAGCTTTCTTTGATGCTGTTAGAGGAGAAACGAGATGGCATTTGTTTTCTGTACGAAAACCTTTCGCTTTTGTGATTGTATTTTCGACTATTTGTCTAACCCTTCGCTAATCAAACATTTTAATTTGTAGCTTGCGGATGGCATGACCAGCCCGGCTTTAATTAACACGCAAACCGCTCGACCCCATCTCCATGTATGTATGGCTTCCTACCTCAACCCCCCCAATTATCTGATATGTTTGCTTGACTTTGGCCTCCCCAGAAAGGCATAACTGGGTGTCCCAGTTTAGATGTTTCTAAGGATCAGTTCAGTGGTGGGATTCAATTATTTTACTACCGGTTCTGTGGGTGTGGTGGGCGTGGCAGGGGAAGGATACTGCAAAATCCCCCTTCCCTCCCCTCCCCACTAACCTGCTTTCCAGCTCCCTTCTCCTGTGCAGGGCAACCAAAGGAGACCCAGCCGATCAGCTGGGACTCAATGGGAGGCAGAGAAGAGATGGGGTTGGCAAGGCCAGTCAGAGGTAGGATTTTCTGGTTCTCCAAACTATTCGAAATTTCCGCTGCCGGTTCTCCAGAACTGATCAGAACCTGCTGAATATCACCTGTGGATCGGTTGCAACTCTGGGTCAGAGAGTACTTTTCCTTAACATCCAGAGGATAACAAAGGAAGGTTATTTGGGAGAGGTACAGCTATGGCTACACGGTTTCCATTTAGCCGAATTAAATAGTCGCCGACACCCAGCAGCAAACTTGCAAGCCGTTCGTTTGGAAGACCGGAAACTCCCCAGTCGGCAGTGACCTCGGTCACGGCTTTTGTGTGTGTGGGATTCTAGCACAAATGCCATTAAACACAATCAAGCTCACTCCTGAAGGAGCTGCTGACAGGGGAGGAAGGTCTGGAACGGATGCTCAGCTGGGAACCGAGTCTGGTTTTTTGTTTTTTGTTTGCCAAGGGGTTTTGCAGAGCAAAAGCAGAGCTGCCAGCTGCGGGTGGCAGAGGAAGGCCGACAGCTGCCACGGGGGGAGAATTTAGGTTGAAACGTTTAGGATCAGGGCACAGGGGCGGTTTGCAGGGGTTTGGGAAAGCCCCTAGCTAAGCAGGGGTGGGATTCAAAAAATTTAAAAACTGGTTCTGTGGGCGTGGCTTAGTTGGTGGGCGTGGCTTGGTGGTCATGTTGTTGGCTGGGCGTGGCCAAGTCAATATCGCTCACATCGAGGCACGCATCTCCTCGCCTGGCCTCTCATGACTGTGGGGAATGCTGCAACAGTCGTAAGGGTGAAAAATGGTCACAAGTCGCTTTTTTCAGTGCCATTGTAACTTTGAATGGTCACTCCACACAAGCAAAGTACCAGCAAAGGGGAAAAAAAAACTCCAGAAACATTCCTGAGTCAGGAAGTCTAGTCCTGCCAAGAATGTAATAAGGGTTAACGGAGAGGCAGTTTCTGTAAGCAACACCAGAACGTTTCCTTCCTGCTTTCCTTACAGGATTAGACCAGTAATTTCTTCTAAGAACCGGTTCTCCGAACTGCTTAGAATGTTAACAACCGGTTCTAGTGAATAGGTGCGAACTGGTAGAATCCCACCCCTGTAGCTAAGATTCTGTGCAGTTTGGAGAACCCCCAAATCCCACTCCTGGGTGGCCCCGTCCACCCCTCCCCTCCCCTCCCCTCCCCTCCCCTCCCAGGAATATCCACATGGCCCATTTTGGATGCACATAAGTGCAGGGCATGTGCAGAGGCTCAGAGAGGGCGAAAAACAGTCCTCCTGGAAGTTTGGGAAGGCTGGAAATGGGCCTGTTTCTGGCTTTCAGAGAGCCTCCGGAGCCCGAGGAGGCTATTTTCACCCCCCCCCCTGGAGGCTCAAGAAAAGCCTCCAGAGCCTTGGGAAGGCAAAATGCCCCACCCCTGCTGTGATGCAGGAGGCTGACTAGGCCACGCCCACCCTGGCCACGCCCACCCAGCAACCAGGCAGGTTCCCCCTTGCTAAAAAATTGTGAAGCCCACCCCTGATCGGGTGTATGGCTCACAATGGGAACCTTGAGGCATCGGGAGTGCAGCTGCGCGATCCAGCCCTCAGTCTGGATCTGGGTCCCATGGTTTGCAAAGAGTCATGGCTCACCTCCTGGAGTTGTGGATGCCCCATCTCTTTTCGAGAAGAGATTGGGCAACCATTGGTCCCAGATGGCATGAGGTCTGTTGCCTTGGTTTTTACTTTACTTTATTGGCATTGCACCTCGTACAACGAAATTAAATACCATCTTCAGTGTACATGATGACTATGAAAACAAAAACAGACAACGTCCTTCACATTCTATATACATTGAATTTCAAACCTTTGATATTGCATTAATATTGCACTATACAGTAGAATTCAATAGAGCTACTGCCCTGGGATAGAAGCTGTTTTTCAGCCTGTTTGCCCTTGTTTCTATTATTATCCTGTACCGTCTGCCAGATGGTAATAGTTCAAAAAAAGGGTGCCCAGGATGAGATGGATCTTTGAGGATGTTTTGAACTTTCTTAAGGCAGCGGGAGCTATAAAGCTCTTCCAAAGAGGGGAGAGGGCAACCCATGATCTTCTGGGCAATGACGTTAACCCTCTGGAGCGCTGTCCTATCTGCCCCTGTGCAATTGGCAAACCATCCAGAGGTGCAGTAAGTTAAGATACTCTCGATGGTGCAGCAGTAGAAGGTCACCAGCAGTTTTTCATTCAGTTGTTGGGCAGAGCAGGGTTGGACTAGAAGACCTCTGAGGTCCCATCCAGCTCTAAGAAACTAGGTTCTGGGTGGTGGACAGCATCTGAGGGTCTTGCTCCGTGGAGCTGAGCCTTTGGTGGCCTCACCCAAAGGGATCTTAGCCCAGGCCTTGTGCTTATTGTGTAGAGATAGCCCTTGACGTAAGACCAAAATTGAGCTCCGAAGTTCTGTGGTTAAGTGAGACATTTCTTAAGGGAGACTTGACCCATTTTTTAATGATCTTTCCTGCCCCCATGTTTAAGTGAATCGCCGCAGTTGTTAAGTTAGCCCCCTTGGTTGTTAAGTGAATCTGGCTTCCAGGTTGGCTTGGCTTGTCAGAAGGTCGCAAAAGGGGATCACCGGGACACCATCAAAAATATGAATCGGTGGCCAAGTGCCTGAATTTTGATCACACGACATGGTCCTAATGGTGGAAAACGGTCACAAGCAGAAGTGGGATTCAATTTTTTTTTACTACCGGTTCTGTGGGCGTGGCTTGGGCGTGGCTTGGGCGTGGCTTGGTGGACATGGCAGGGGAAGGATACTGTAAAATTCCCCTTCCCTTCCTACCCCACTAATCTGCTTTTCAGCTCCCTTCTCCTGTGCAGGCACAACCAAAGGAGACCCAGCCGATCAGCTGGGATTCAGGAGGCAGAGAATAGTGGGGGTTGGTGGGGCCAGTCAGGGGTGGGATTCTACCAGTTCACACCAATTCGCTAGAACCGGTTGTTAACATTCTAAGCAGTTCGGAGAACCGGTTGTTAGAAGAAATTATTGGCCTAATCCTGTAAGGAAGGCAGGAAGGAAACATTCTGGTGTTGCTTACAGAAACTGCCTCTCCGTTAACCCTTATTACATTCTTGGCAAGACTAGACTTCCTGTCTCAGGAATGTTTCTGGAGTTTTTTTCCCCCTCCTTTGCTGGTACTTTGCTTGTGTGGAGCGACCATTCAAAGTTACAATGGCACTGAAAAAGTGACTTATGACCATTTTTCACACTTACGACTGTTGCAGCATCCCCACAGTCATGAGAGGCCAGGCGAGGAGATGCGTGCCTTGATGTGAGTGATACTGAGTTGGCCACACCCAGCGAACAACATGACCACCAAGCCACGTCCACCCAGTCACATGACCACCAAGCCATGCCCACCACCTAAGCCACGCCCACAGAACCGGTTCTTAAAAAATTGAATCCCACCCCTGGGCCAGTGAGAGTTAGGATTGGCCGGTTCTCTGAACTACTCAAAATTCCTGCTGCTGGTTCTCCAGAACTGGTCAGAACCTGCTGAATCCCACCTCTGGGATGGGTGGATGGCTGCCTGGCTTCCTCCTGCTGAGTTCCTGTTTCTTGGTATATAAAGAGGGCTGAATGTTGTAGGTCAGCTTGTCACACCTGGGCTGTATTCACAAAGATGTGGTTGAATTTGCATTGCACACTAAGCCCCGGTAGGATTTTTGTGGTTTAGCAGGTGGGGTGAGTGCAGCCTGAGTCAAGTCTAGGAAACAGGGTGTTTTAGTAAAGGGGCTAGATTTTGTGGGTGTGACTTGGTGGGCGTGACAATGGAAGGATATACTGCAAAATCCCCATTCCCTCCCTACCCCACTAACCTGCTTTCCAGCTCCCTTCTCCTGTGCAGGGCAACCAAAGGAGACCCAGCCAATCAGCTGGGACTCAATGGGAGGCAGAGGAGAGATGGGGTTGGTGGGGACAGTCAGAGGAGGGATTGGCCAGTTGTCCCAACTACTCTAAATTTCTCCGGAACTGGTCAGAACCAGCTGAATACTACCTCTGGCCATAAGTCACTTTTTTTCAGTGCCATTGTAACTTTGAACAGTCAGCAAATGAACTGTGGTAAGTCGAGGACAAACCTGTACAGTGACGGAGGACCAGCGTGACTGAGGGATGAAGGCCCAGGAAAGTGACTTTGGGCCAATCATTATGTCTTAAGCATATGACTGAGGAACAAAATAAAGGGATGTTCTCCCCACGCAAGGCACTTTGAGTTTCCGGAGAACAGGTGTGACACACATCTAACAAGCAGACATTGGTAGGGGAATACTAAGGGCTGCCTCATAGATTAATTAGGGTGCTGGGAGGTATGGACATCTGTGGGAGGCGTCCCAAAAGTGGGTTTCCAGGAGTCAAATGGACTTTCTTTCTTTTTCCTTGAAAAGGTTTCACTTCTCATCCAAGAGGCTTCTTTCGTTCTATCTCATTAGAGTTAGAACTTCAGTTAGAGCTGAAGAAGCTTCTTGGATGAGAATAGAGAATAGAATAGAATTCTTTTATTGGCCAAGTGTGATTGGACACACAAGGAATTGGTCTTGGTGGAAATGCTCTCAGTGTACATAAAAGAAAAGATACATTAGTCAAGAGTCAAGAATCATCAGGTACATGACTTAATAATAGTCATAGGGTTATATAGTCATGGGGTATATAGTAAATAGAATATAGTCATAGGGTACAATAAGCAATCAAATCATACTAGGAAACAGTCAATATAAATCGTAAGGATACAAGAGACAAAGTTACAGCCATACAGTCACAAGTGGGAGGGGATGATGAGAAGGAGTGATGAGAAGATGAATAGTAATAGTAGTGCACACTTTGTAAATAGTTGGGCAGTGTTGAGGGAATTATTTGTTTAGCAGAGTGATGGTGTTCGGGGAAAAATGGTCCTTGTGTCTAGTTGTTCTGGTGTGCAGGGCTCTATAGCGTCGTTTTGAGGGAAGGAGTTGAAACAGTTTATGTCCAGGATGTGAGGGGTCTGTAGATATTTTCACAGCTCTCTTTTTGACTCGTGCAGGATACAGGTCCTCGATGGAAGGCAGGTTGGTAGTAATTGTTTCTTCTGAAGTCCTAATTACTCTCTGAAGTCTGTGTCTGCCCTGTTGGGTTGCAGAACCAAACCAGACAGAGATAGAGGTGCCGATGACAGACTCCGTCATTCCTCTGTAGAAGCAAAACCTTTTCAAGGAAAACAACCAAGGAAGTCCAGTTGCCTTTGAGAAAAGCACCTTTGGGACAACTGTGACCTGGATGGTGGAGAAGCCCCACAGACTGGGTGTGGGTTCCTTTTGTGTGCATACGAATGGCCACCTGGACTCCTGGTAAGAGGCAAGCCAGATAGTTGGGGCCAGTAGGACGACGCAACCAAGCCAAGGAGCGTTTCTTCGCTCTTGACTGCTTGATGGGAAGAGAAAACAGACTTCAGAGCTCCAGGGGCTGAGAAGCAGCCAGAACAAGCCATGGTTGCTGTAGCCAGATGTCAAGATTGCATGTCAGAATGGCAGAACTGGAAGGGAGTGACCGAGGGGAAGGTGGAAATGCCAACGGCTGGAGAAACGCAGAGATTCCTCTTTGTTAGTCAACCATGAGAAAGAACTCAGCTTGAAAAATCAAAACAATCTCAAGGAAGGTAAAAATAAGAGGAAGACAAAAAGAAAAAAAGAAAAATATTTGCAGCTCAGGGTTGAACTGTGGGCCCCTGGGTGCTCTCTGAGCTTGGTGGTTTTCTTGAAGACATTTCATCCCGAAGGTGCTTTTTTTTTTAAGGAGGCAACTGGACTTTCTGGTTCTTTCTTTGAAGACATTTTGCTTCTCAGCCAAGAAGCTTCTTCAGCTCTGACAGGATAGTGTGGGGGGGGGGGGGGAGGATTTATTTTCCTTGCAGACAGCGGGTCATTGGCATCTTTTATAGAGGGTCCTTGAGGCCACTTGGAGGTGCTTCAAAAAAATTTGCAGGCTGCAGGAACCATTCGCGCTGCTCAGGTGACCCTGAGGACACAGATAAACCTCCAAGCAGCCTCAATGACCCTCTAAAAGGATGCAAATGAACAGCTGTCTGCAAGGAATATCAATCCTTCCCTTCCCCACCATCCGGTCAGAGCTGAAGAAGCTTCTTGGATGAGAAGGGAAACCTCTTCAAAGAAAAAACAAGAAAGTCCAGTTGCCTCCTGAAATTTAAAAGCACCTTTGGGAGAACCATGAGCTGGGTGACTGAGAATCTCTACAGATCATCAGTGCTAGAAGGAGTTTGCAAGGAGGAGGAGGAGGAGGAGGAGGAGGAGGAAAAGAACTGTCGGGTCCTTGACGCTCTCTGAGCTTGGTGGTTTTCTGGCAGACGTTTCATGACCAAACTTGGTGACATTATCAGTGCTTAAAGGAGTGGGGTTTAAGGAGGAGGAGTGTGGGGTCCTTGGTGCTTTCTGAGTTTGGTGGTTTCCTTGCAGACGTTTCATGACCCAGCTAGGTAACATCATCAGTGCTAGAAGGGAGTGGGGTTTGCTGTCATTTATATACAGTGCCTTGCCCTGTGGGTGTGATGGAGTGTTCCAGTGATGTTATGGGTTGTCCCAGAGATGTCATGAGGTGTTCCAGTGGTGAAGGGATGCCCCAGTTGAATTCATAACTGGGATTTGTTGGCCAGACTTCCTGCCACCTTACGGATGAGATGATCGGTTGGGTGTTGGCTTGGTACATTGTGTGAATGCAACCACCCATGTTTGTAAGCCATGATTTACAAGTCAGGGGACAGTGTGGTTTCAACCCGTTGGGACTGGCTTCATAAGCCTGGTTTGTTTGTATACCTGAAGCTCTCTTCAGAAACCCTCCCGCCCCTCAATTCTTCCAAGCGGAACACCTTTCTTAATGAACTGGGGAGAAAAAAATTGGAAGAATAATCTTGTTCATGTCAGAAGACTAATCGAGGAGACAAGCAACCTGGAAGTAAGAAGAAACTTCCTGAGGTGGAACGGGCTGCCTTCAGACCTTGTCGGTGCTCCATCACTGGAGGTTTTGAAGAAGAGAATTGGACAGCCGTTTGTCTGAAACCGTATAGGCAGGGCTGGGATTCTACCGGTTCGGACCGGTTTGGGCGAACCGGATGTCAAAGTTACAGCTGGTTCACCGAACCGGTATTTCGGCTGGCCCCGCCCCTCCTTCCCCCTCCCTCCCAGGAATCTCCATGTGGCCCATTTTCGATGGAGGTAAGTACAGGGTCCGTGTGGAGGCTCTGAGAGGGGGGGAAAAATGGGCCTTCTGGGAAAGTCTGGAAACGGGTCTGTTTCCGGCTTCTGGAAGGCCTCCAGAGCCTGTGGGGAAGCCGTTTTCACCCTCCCAGAGGCCTGGGGGAGGCCTCTGGACCCTTGGGAGGGTGAAAAATGCCCTTCCCAGAAAAACCGGAAGTGGAAAAATGGGCCTATTTCCAGCTTCTGGTGGGCCTCCGGAGGCCATTTTGGGCCTCTGGACCCTTGGGAGGGCAAAAAATGGCTTCCCTGGGCTCTGGAGGCCCTCCGGAAGCCGGAAACAGGAAGTTCTGCTAGGCCCCGCCCACCATAGCCCCGCCCACCCAGCAACCGGGCAGCGAACCGGTTGCTGGGATTTTTGAATCCCACCCCTGCGTATAGGTTCTCCTGCTTGAGCAGGGGGTTGGACTAGAAGACCTCTAAGGTCCCTTCCGGCTCTATTCCGATTGATTGATTGACTTTGGGAGGAGGCTTTCCCTTCAGTTGAAGATTCCGGAGGGGTGTTTTTTTTGCATGGCGGATCCTGCCAGACCTTCTGCTGTCTCTAACACAAATAAGCCATTAAGCAACAAGTTAGCGCGAGAAACCTGAGCCAGAAACCAGGCAAGCCGAAATCTGTAAACTATTTGGAGTAATTGGTTATTTGCTGTGCTTGCTAGTCTCCCATCGGAGAGGGATATTTTATGGCCTCTCCAGTTACTCTTCCCTGGAATAGTCACCGGGATCGGGTGTCTCCAGCTGAAGCTGGATAGCTGATACCCAGGGCCGAGAGAGTGGGATGGCAGCCTCACATTCCTGCGGTGGCCTCCCGTGGATGTAACCACATCGGGGCTCCCTGTGTGGGGTGGAGCTGCCAAGGCCGGGCTCCCGAACCACAGAAGGATCCTTCTGCCAAGCGTTGTCGCTTGAAGCCCTCAGCTAAATGGGATGGATGCGAGATGTTTTATACAAGGCCATGTCCGTTGAGATGTTTCTCCAAGAGCGGAAAGGCATCAAGACAGCTTCTTGGCTTGTCCCCTTGCTAGTCTGGAGTAGAAGACCTCCAAGGTTCCTTCCAACTTCTGTTATTCCGCTATAGTCCTCTTGACGTCCCCCTCAACATGGACGAATCGGGGAGGCAAGGAGGTGTCATCCTAGTTGGGTTGGGTCCCTGGGGATGGCATGGACCAGAGGTGATATTCAGCTGGTTCGGACCAGTTCTGGAGAACCGGTAGCAGAAATTTGGAGTAGTTTGGAGAACCGGCCAATCCCACCTCTGACTGGCCCCATGAACCCCATCTCTTCTCTGGCTCCCATTGTGTCCCAGCTGATTGGCTGGGTCTCCTTTGGTTGCCCTGCACAGGAGAAGGGAGCTGGAAAGCAGGTTAGTGGGGTGGGGAGGGAAGGGGGATTTTGAAGCATCCTTCCCCTGCCACGCCCACCAAGCCACACCCACAGAAAAAGTTTTTGAATTCCACCACTGGCATGGACTACCTTGATTTGTCCCCAGAAAAAACGTGTATGGCTTCCAAGGACATTCCAGTCCTGCCCTTGAACTGTTGTTTCCTTTTGTCAACCTTAGCAAGCATGATTGAGTTTTTCTTGGTCTAACAGTCATTCCTGCATTTCTCCACGGGAATAGTTGCCGTGAAATATTAACCGGCTTCCCTTTGAGCCTCCAATCTTCCCCCTTCTTCATCGCGGGAGGGCCCTCCGCTTCCATCCAACCAGGTTTCATCGTTGATTTAGGGAGTTGGGGTGGTCTTAATGTCCCTCCGCGAAGTTGGATTGTCTCCTTCTACCATGTATCTCTGGAGGAGCACCCGAAGACACTAAGCCAGCATCTTCAGAAAGCAGCTTGATGGTTGAACCATTGTCAGAGATGTCTGGAGGGGGGGTTAGTTTCCACCCAATTGAGCTCCACAGTTCATGGTGGGGTGGTCTCTGCATCCCTCTGTCAAGTTGGATGGCGTGGTTCTGCCACATATCTCTGGCGAATGGTCCAACCTGCAGCTGATTTCTGAAGGTGCTGGCTTGGTGTCTCTGTGTGTGACGTGATTGGCCTCCAAGAAGGAAGCCCTTGGACGATCTGGAACTTAGATCGCCTGCGGTCCGATCTAAGCATAGGACACAAAATTGCACCCCATTTTTCCCCTTCCTCTCGGCAACCTCGTTCCAGAAACCAGCACAAAGTTCCCCGCCCACAAAGTATATTGACTGTTTCCTAGTATGATTTGATTGCTTATTGTACCCAATGGCTATTATTAAATATTGTACCTCATGATTCTTGACTCTTGATGAATGTATCTTTTCTTTTATGTACACTGAGAGCATTTGCACCAAGACAAATTCCTTGTGTGTCCAATCACATTTGGCCAATAAAGAATTCTATTCTATTCTATTCTATTCTATTCTATTCTATTCTATTCTATTCTATTCTATTCTATTCTATTCTATTCTATTCTATTCTATTCTACATTCCAATATTTATTCTATTCTATTTTCAAATTCTATTCTGTTCTATACTATTCTATATTCTCTTCTATATTCTCTTCTCTTCTCTTCTCTTCTCTTCTCTTCTCTTCTCTTCTCTTCTCTTCTCTTCTCTTCTCTTCTCTTCTCTTCTCTTCTCTTCTCTTCTCTTCCCTTCCATTCCCTTCCATTCCATTCCATTCCATTCTAAAGCATCAAATTCCAGAAGGGGCTTTCTTGATCATGTGGCACCTCCAAAATGTCATCAGAAAGCCATTTCGGCCGGAGAGGAGTTTTCTGGATGAAAAACAGAGACCTGGGGAAAGAAAGTGGAAATGCGTGTCGTTTTTTTTTCTGGGAAGAAATGGGAGGGGGCAGAGAGTCAGGTTGGGTGCCCCCTCCCCCCCCCCAGAAGATGACTGAAGTAGGAATGTTGCAGGGCTGGCTTGCAGTCAAACTCTATAAACCCAGAATTGTGGCTTCTTGATGAGCTTAGCATGATGGAATTTTGTGGAATTCTAAAATGAGTCATTTATTGGCGGAGGAATGTTTCGCGAGATACAAATTGCCCCTTTGTGGTTTCAATCAATTTCGGAAGAGTTAGCTATTTAAAAAGAAGGGGGGGGTTATAAAGGAAAGGCTTGCTTTCTGCTGAGTGGGTCTCCAGGGCACCTTGATCATTCCCAGCTCCTTCTGACTCCGAGGGGTCCTTGGTCCTCTACGGGCTTGGCTGTTTCCTTGAAGGCGTTTCATGACCCAACTAGGCAACATCATCAGTGCCAGAAGGGGGCAGAGTTTGAAGAGAGGAGGAAGAGGAGGAGGAAGAGGACTGCGGGGCCCATGGTGCTTTCTGAACTTAGTTGTTTTCTTGCAGACGTTTCATGACCCAACTAGGTAGCATCATCAGTTGTAGAAGGTGGTAGGGTTTGAAGAGAGGAGGAGGAGGAGGAGGAGGAGGAAGAAGAGGAGGAGGAAGAGGACTGCGGGGCCCATGGTGCTTTCTGAACTTAGTTGTTTTCTTGCAGACATTTCATGACCCAACTAGGCAACATCATCAGTGCTAGAAGGGGGCAGGGTTTGAAGAGAGGAGGAGGAGGAGGAGGACTGTGGGGCCCATGGTGCTTTCTGAACTTAGTTGTTTTCTTGCAGACATTTCATGACCCAACTAGGTAGCATCATCAGTTGTAGAAGGTGGTAGGGTTTGAAGAGAGGAGGAGGAGGAGGAGGACTGCGGGGCCCATGGTGCTTTCTGAACTTAGTTGTTTTCTTGCAGACGTTTCATGACCCAACTAGGTAGCATCATCAGTTGTAGAAGGTGGTAGGGTTTGAAGAGAGGAGGAGGAGGAGGAGGAGGACTGTGGGGCCCATGGTGCTTTCTGAACTTAGTTGTTTTCTTGCAGACGTTTCATGACCCAACTAGGCAACATCATCAGTTGTAGAAGGTGGTAGGGTTTGAAGAGAGGAGGAGGAGGAGGAGGATTGTAGCGCCCATGCTGCTTTTCTGAACTTAGTTGTTTTCTTGCAGACATTTCATGACCCAACTAGGTAGCATCATCAGTTGTAGAAGGTGGTAGGGTTTGAAGAGAGGAGGAGGAGGACTGCGGGGCCCATGGTGCTTTCTGAACTTAGTTGTTTTCTTGCAGACATTTCATGACCCAACTAGGTAGCATCATCAGTTGTAGAAGGTGGTAGGGTTTGAAAAGAGGAGGAGGAGGAGGAGGACTGTAGGGCCCATGGTGCTTTCTGAACTTAGTTGTTTTCTTGCAGACGTTTCATGACCCAACTAGGTAGCATCATCAGTTGTAGAAGGTGGTAGGGTTTGAAGAGAGGAGGAGGAGGAGGAGGAGGAGGAGGAGGAGGAGGAGGAGGAGGAGGAGGAGGACTGTGGGGCCCATGGTGCTTTCTGAACTTAGTTGTTTTCTTGCAGACGTTTCATGACCCAACTAGGTAACATCATCAGTGCTAGAAAGGAATCAGGTTTTAAGAGGAGGGAGGGGGGCTGTGGGGTCATTGGTGCCCAACTATATAACATCATCAGTGCTAGTAGGGAGTGGGGTCTTCTCTCAATTTATATTCTAGTGGCTTGCCCTGTCAGTGTTGGTAGGATGAGCAAATCACTAGAATATAAATTGATAGTAGATCCCACTCCCTACTAGCACTGATGATGTTATATAGTTGGGTCATGAAAGGCCTGCAAGGAAACAACCCAGCTCGGAGAGCGCCTCACACCCCTAGTTTTAACCCTGGGCTACAAATATTTTCCTTTATTCTGACTCTCCCTTCAAGCCCAGCCTGGCCCTTAAGCCAGAGATGCACCATGAGATATGGCCTCTTTAGGATGCCCTGCTGATATTCTGCCAATCCAACATGATCTGTCCCTTCTGACTTTTATAAAACATGAGAATCTCACCTCTTCGGGTGTCAAGTCCATTGTTTCCCAACCTGGATTGCCTCATCTATGATAGAGGCCATCTTCCATCATCGCCAGCCAGCATAGGCGCCGTTGTGGAGTTATAGGATTTGACTTTTAAAACATCCGGAAGGCACAGCTTGGAAAAAGCTGAGCCACGCTTTGAAGCCTTGGTTGAAATGCTCCATGTGCTGTAGAGCAGATGGTCTTGGATGGTCTCGGGATAATAACTGAGGTGTTGGGTCCTGTTTCATTTCCAGGAAGAAGAGTTCATCGACTGGTGGAGCAAATTCTACGCGTCCACGGGTGAGCGGGAGAAATGTGGCACCTATCTGGAGAAAGGCTTTGACACCCTCAAGGTAAAACCTTGGATAGCACCTGTGGTGTGCGTGTGTGAGAGGGGGAGGGGAGAAAGAAGGAGAGAGGCGGAGAAAAAAAAGAGTAAGAGAGAGAAAGTTGGGAGGAAAGAGGAAGAGAGATAGAGAAAGGGAGAAAGAGAGAGAGAAGAGAGGGAGGGAGAAAGAGAGGAAGAGAGAGAAGGAGAAAGAGAGAGAGTGAGAGTGAGAAAGAGGAAGAGAGAGAAAAGGAGAAAGAGAGAGAGAAGAGAGGGAGGGAGAAAGAGAGGAAGAGAGAGAAGGAGAAAGAGAGAGTGAGAAAGAGGAAGAGAGAGAAAAGGAGAAAGAGAGAGAAGAGGGAGGGAGAAAGAAGAAGAGAGAGAAGGAGAAAGAGAGAAGAGAAAGAGAGAAGGAGAGAGAGAAAGGGAAAAGAGAGGAAGAGAGATAGAGAAAGGGAGAAAGAGAGAGAGGAAAGAGAGGGAGTGTTAGGTATAACATTGATACCAAATATGGTTTGGGTGAATAAATATATAAAACTTAGATATCATGGTTTAAGTGCTTATCACTTTAAGCACAATGCAGCAGGCAATTAGCCGATTAAGGGTGCGGTTAGAAGTTACAATATAAGGAAGCATTAGAAGCTGGAAAGCTTACTGTCTGTTACTGACTGTCTGTCTGGCTGTAACTGTGTGCTACTGTAACTGTGTGCTGCTGCGACTAACTGTGATTACTGACTGTGAGTGCCTGTGACTGAACTGTTATTGTTTGCTACTGTTTGCTGATTTACTGCGTAAGTCTACTGAATATCCAGCGTTTGTTTCTCTGGAGAGTGAAACCGGAGGAGGAGAAGATATCTTTATCGGCTGATAAAGATATTGCAAGGACTCTTAACTTGGACTATACTAGTGAGTCTTACTGGATGGAAATACTGTGAATGACTTAATGGACTGAATGACAATGCTTAAACTCTAACTGGATTAAAAACTATTTAAACTACAAACAGTGTTTGTGTTCAGTGTGTGTATACTCTGGGGCCCTTCCGCTCTCGTTTGGTTGCCTGGCTTGACTACTGCTGCAATACTCTGCTAGGGGTTAATCTCAAAACCCTAACATTGGTTATGGGCCCAGCAGCATAGTCTAACTAACCAGGATATAGCAGAGAGAGTTGGTGTGAGTTGCACATTACTGTAAAAACAAACTGTTTTAATTAGTTTAAAATAGTCAAAATATCTGAAGAGTAATGGCACAAGTAAATTTGTCACAACTGTCCATGATATCCAGGCTGGATGGAACAAACTATGTTTCATGGTCAATGAAATGTAGTTTACTTCTACGCAAAGAAGGTTTGTGGGACATTATAGCAAACCCACCAGATGTGAGTAGCTGGGATCCTGCTAATGATGATGATAAAGAAAAGTTACAAGACTTTAAACTGAAAAATGAGCAGGCTTTATGCATCATAGGACTGACTCTCTGTGATCAGCAGCTTGTCCATATTCGTGGAGAAGAAAATGCTGCAAACTGCTGGGAGAACCTCAGGAAGATTTATGTTCGGGACAGTGTAGGAGCACATATAAATCTTACACGGAAGCTTTTTCGAACGCATCTTCAGAGGAATGGAGATATGTTAGTTCATTTAAACTGTATGAAGAGCATTTTTCAAGATTTGCAAGAAAAAGAGCTTATATTTAATGAACTGCAACAAGTCTACATAATATTATCTTCATTAGATCAAAGCTATGATGACTATGTGACTTCGTTAGAGGTATTGCCAAAAGAAAGCCTCTCATTAACCGAGATTACAGGCAGGCTACTAGAAGAAGCCAGAAGAAGGCGTGAGCGTGACGAGCTGAGAGAAGATAAGAAAGAAGAGAGATTATCTTCAAAGCTTGAAAGAAACCAGCAAAGCAAAGTAAAGCACCTGGAAGAAGAGAATTTATCTTCAACAGCATACACAATTAAAAAGTGTTTTAATTGTGGAGGCAGAGGACATTTGGCAAGATTCTGCAAAAAGAGAAAAAGCCAGAATGTAAAAAAAGCCAAAGAAAGCATTTGAACTAGCCACGTTTAGCAACTCTGATGTGAAGAATAATTTATGGGTGGTTGACAGTGGCGCATCCCACTGCATCACAAGAGATAAGACAAAATTTATAAAAATGTCTAAAAGTTCTCAACATATATCTCTTGCCAATGGCTGGAACCTGAAAGCGAAAGGTCAAGGTTTTGCACGTTGTCCGTACATAAACCAGGATATAAAAATGTTGTATGTACCCCAACTAAAGTTTAATTTGCTTTCAGTAAGGGTATTAGATAAATTAGGTTATGTAATTACTTTTAAAGATAATAATTGCATAATTGAAAAAGATAACAAAAGGGTAACTGCAGCTTTAAATGGAACATTATATGTATTAGATAATAGTAAGAAAGGGGAGGCTCAAACTGTATTTAATAATACAAAGCCTCATGATGAATGTATCCATTTATTGCATAGGCGTTTGGGGCATGTAAATTTTAAAATGCTAAAACGTACAGTTGAGTTATCTGAAGGAATAAGGTTAAAACCTTGTGATAAATATTTGCGTTGTAATGTTTGCTGTGAAGATAAGAGCAAGGTATTGCCTGCAAATAGGCTAAATGGTTTCAAAACAAAAGAACCTTTAGAAGTAGTATTTGCAGACATAATAGGTCCAAAGAAACCCAGTATGGGGGTGCTAGATATATACTGAGCATTATGGACCATTATTCTAGATATGGGTTTTGCTATTTAATGAAAAGCAAAACTGAAACATATCAACATTTTTTCAATTGGCTTAGGTTTGCTGAAAGAAAGTCTAAACGACAACTGATAACCCTGGTGACAGATAATGGCACGGAATTTATTAATAACAAATTCCAGAACAGACTTAAGGTAGCTGGAATAGAGCATAAGAAGTCTGCTCCATACAGGCCAGAACATAATGCTTTTATTGAAAGAAGAGGCCAAACACTACAGGCAATGGTTAGAACAATGTTAAATGATTCTGGGTTACCTGATTCTTTGTGGGGGGAGGCTACAATGTGTGCTAATAACATATTGAACAACGTTGTTAATACAACAACAGGTGAAATACCATTTACCAGATGGCATGGCAGGAAACCTAACCTAAGTTACCTGCACACATTTGGTGCACCAGCATGGGTGCATATTCCTGCACAACTCAGGAAAAAAGGGCAACATAGAGCTAAAAGATTTTTCTTCGTTGGTTATCAGGCAAACCATAGGGCATATAGATTTTGGGAGAAAGGCACATCTAAAGTGTTATGTAGTGCTAGTGCCCAATTTCTAGAACATGAAGGATGGGAGAAATTAGAACAGGATGCCAATAAAGATGTAATTATTGAATCCTATAGAAATCCCATTAGTTATCCCTGTAACTTTAAAAATAAAGTAAAGAGACAAATACAGGATGAAATAGTGCCCATAAAGGAAGAAACAGATTCAATAGCTGAACAGGATGAGGAAGATGAACAGGTAGTAGTTCAACAAAGTCCTCCTGTAAGCCCTGTAATTCCCAGAAGAACTACACGTGTATCTAGACCGCCTGATAGGTACCAGGCTAACACAGTGTGCCAGATTAATCAAGTTCCTAATTCTGTTGAAGAAATTAAAAAGTATCCTACTAAGGAAAAAGTAAAATGGTATGCAGCAATGAATAAGGAACTGAATTCATTAAGTGATATGAAGGTGTATGAGAATGCCAAATTACCTGTAGGAAAGAAATCCATTAGCTGCAAATGGATATTTAAGATAAAAACAGATAAAGATGGTAATTTAATCCATAAGGCAAGGTTAGTAGCCCAAGGTTTTAGGCAGAATGCTAATGACTATGATGAGGTGTTTGCACCTAGTCTTAAGGCAGCAACCTTGAGAGCAGCTTTAGTGTGGGCAGCTAGTAAAAACTATATAGTTAACCATCTAGATGTGGAAACTGCTTACTTGCACGCCCCATTAAAACATATTATTTATATGAAAAAACCTGTTGGTATTAAAAGTGAAAATAAGGATAATAATGATTGTTGGTTGTTAAAGAAAAGTCTCTATGGTCTTAAACAATCAGGCTATGAATGGAACCAGTATATTGTAAAGGAACTAGACAATATAGGATTTAAATCTGGTTTAGCCGATCCATGTTTGTTTAAGAGGGAGACAAATGGGAAAGTATCATTATTATTACTATTCACAGATGATATTGCATTGATAACTGAAACTAATGATGAAGCAAATAAAATAATAACATCATTAGGAAAGAGAATAAAGATCAAGCAATTAGGGGAGATAAAGAAGTATCTCGGTTTGAATATAAAGAAAACACGGAAAGGTTTTAAGATATCTCAGGAAGATAAGATAAGCAAATTGCTAAAAGATTACAAGATGGAGCTTTGTAAGCCAGCTAAGACTCCAATGAGTCAGGAGTTTAGCAACACTGATGAACAAAGCCCGGAGTTTGATAAGGTGATTTATCAATCTTTAATTGGTAGTTTGAGTTATATTAGTAATTGGTCTAGACCAGATATATCGTACTGCGTGAATCAGTTGGCCAGATTCAATTCTGCACCATGTGAAAGACACTGGATTGCAGCTAAGAGGATATTAAGATATCTTAAAAAGACAATGAATTATTCATTGTATTTAGAACCAAAGGGTGATTTAATTTTGTGTGCTTATGCAGATGCTAGCTTTGCATCTGAAAGAGACACTAGAAAGTCGACTTCAGGAACAGCCATAATGCTGGGTAAGACATTAATAGGCTGGAAGTCAATAAGACAACAGCATATAAGTTTGTCTACTATGGAGGCAGAATTCTCCTGTTTATCATTGTTATGTACAGAGTTAATAATGTATAAACAAATGTTAATTGATATAGGTATAACTGTAGATTATCCTATAATTATACATGAAGATAATCAGGCAGCAATTCAAATGGCCACAAATATTGGAGTAAAAACAAGGAGCAAGCATACAGATCTAAGATACCTAAACGTGAGACAATCTGTAAGAAGTAAGATGATTCAGCTAGAATACTGTATGTCGGAGGACAATTTAGCTGATAATTTTACTAAAGCCCAAGGTGCCAGTAAGCACCAGGAGAGTTGTGAAAAATATGGGATAAGATTGTAAAGGTATTATATATTTATTTCACCCAAAAGGGGAGTATGTTAGGTATAACATTGATACCAAATATGGTTTGGGTGAATAAATATATAAAACTTAGATATCATGGTTTAAGTGCTTATCACTTTAAGCACAATGCAGCAGGCAATTAGCCGATTAAGGGTGCGGTTAGAAGTTACAATATAAGGAAGCATTAGAAGCTGGAAAGCTTACTGTCTGTTACTGACTGTCTGTCTGGCTGTAACTGTGTGCTACTGTAACTGTGTGCTGCTGCGACTAACTGTGATTACTGACTGTGAGTGCCTGTGACTGAACTGTTATTGTTTGCTACTGTTTGCTGATTTACTGCGTAAGTCTACTGAATATCCAGCATTTGTTTCTCTGGAGAGTGAAACCGGAGGAGGAGAAGATATCTTTATCGGCTGATAAAGATATTGCAAGGACTCTTAACTTGGACTATACTAGTGAGTCTTACTGGATGGAAATACTGTGAATGACTTAATGGACTGAATGACAATGCTTAAACTCTAACTGGATTAAAAACTATTTAAACTACAAACAGTGTTTGTGTTCAGTGTGTGTATACTCTGGGGCCCTTCCGCTCTCGTTTGGTTGCCTGGCTTGACTACTGCTGCAATACTCTGCTAGGGGTTAATCTCAAAACCCTAACAGGGAGAAAGAGAGGAAGAGAGATAGGGAAAGGGAGAAAGAGAGAGAGGAGAGAGGAAGGGAGAAAGAAAGGAAGAGAGAGAAGGAGAAAGAGAGGAGAAAGAAAGAGAGAGGAGAGAGAGAGGAAGAGAGAGAAAGGGAGAAAGAGAGAGGGGAGAGAGAAAGAGAAAAGGGAGAAAGAGGAAAAGAGATAGAGAAACGTAGAAAGAGTGAGAAGGAGAAAGAGAGGAAGAGAGAGAGAGAGGAGAAAGAGAGAGGGAGGGAGAAAGAGAAAGAGGGGCAAAAAGAGTGTGAGAGGGAGGGAGAGAGGGGGACATGAAAGCCATTGCTTTGGAGATGCACATTGTCACCTCTGGGGTTCTTTGCTAGGAATGTCTTGACCTCCTTCCAGGACTGAACTTCATAAGACATCTGGGCCTCTGATTAGCTCAAGAATCGCAATACTGAGTGGCCAGCAGAATGAAACTTTGGCTGGGTCACACTGGCTCTAAATATTAAGATGTCCTGGCCACCAACAGAGGTCACTGGCCTTCCATTTTGGATCCAGCACCTGCGAGAAACCTACCAGCTGTTGGCCATTTCCCACCACCTCTCTATTTTCCCCAAATTTGGACACTGTTACTTAAGAGTTAACTAGTCCTGCTTAAATTGTCTCCTTGATGCACCTTGGGATAATTCCCAGGCTGCCCTTGTACCTTGTGGGTGCCTCTCCTGGTCATAGAGTTGCTCCACAGACTTTTGAAGACTGGAACAAAACGTTAGACATAGTTGGACCTTTGGCTGATCCAGTTTTGATTCCTCTGTTCCTTCGTTAAGGAAGTCTTGCGCAAATGCTCAGGTAGATGCTGGCCCAGGTAAATGGTCAGGTAGATGCTGGACTTAATATGCCCATCATATTACATCCTTCCGGGAACCTCTTGGGTACCTCTCAGTGGCCTTCAAGATCTGTTGTGTATTTTCCTAGAGAGGGCAACTGTGGGGAAACTGCCAGCTAGGCTGGAAGGAGAGGTCAGGCTTATGCCTCTTGCAACGGTGTAAGGATTCTAAGCTAGGTCCTTGCTTGACTCCTCCTTCCAGCCTTGCTAGCAGGTTCCCAGCAGCGTTCAAGCTGGGAGATCTAGGGAAGTTTTTCTCTAAACGGAAAGGGCTTGTCTTATGGGGTTCATGTTAGAATAACATAGGTTACCTAACGTAGTTTGGTTCTTCATATATCTCTACTGCGGAGATATATTACTGGACTGATATTTGTAAGTTTACTGACCTCTTTTTCGACACTGGACTTTGCAACTGATTAATCCCGGATGGACTGAACTAGTGTATGATATATGGACTGTTTGACTATGCTATAAATCTTACTGGAATAAACTATTTAACTAGCACAGTGTATCTGTTTTACTGAGTGTAGCTACAACAACGTTTATCTCACATATTTGCCTGCCTGCCTGACTGCTGTGCAGGTTCTGCTAGGGTGTATATCCCTAACAGTTCACCCTCAACTGTTGGTCATCTTTCTTGAGAGATGTGGGAAGATGGCAACAGATTGGAGGTGGGGCTTCTCTTTCCCTTCAAACATCTGAGGAGAAGAAAGAAGAAACGCAACGCTTTCCATCTCCTTCTCCTCTTAGATCTACGAGACAGAGTTGGAGAACATCGAAGACTTTGGAGGCCTTTCGGATTTCTGCCACACCTTTAAGTTGTCCCGTGGCAAAGCTCAGGATGACAGCGAGGATCCCACCGTTGTTGGAGAATTCAAGGTTTGGCCCATCACTAAAACCTAAACCAAACCAAACTAAAAACATCAAACTAAACAAAAATAAAATAAATAATAAACTAAACTAATACAATCAATACAATACAATACACATTATGCTAGGGATGCTCTCTGAGAGAAGGCAACCCCTGTAGCAGCCATACCAGAGACGATCCCAGCATCCTTCAGGAGTCTCTCTGCAGCATCTGGACCACAGCTGGCTCCAGCATGGAGCTGCCAGACAGACGTCCAAGCAAAGAGGCCTTGCTGGAAGACTCATACCTTTTCCTCTTCTTGCAGGGCTCGTTCAAGATCTACCCTCTTCCTGATGACCCCACGGTGCCCGTCCCTCCACGCCAGTTCCACCAGCTTCCAGCCCGAGGCCCCCAGGAGTGTCTCGTGAGGGTTTACATCATCCGGGCCTTTGATCTGCAGCCGAAAGATTCCAATGGAAAAGTAAGCTTGTGGATGGAGAATGGGGTGGAGAGGGGGATGACTCTCCAGGAAGCAGAATGACCCTCCAGGAAAGAAACTTCAAGGCATCTGAATTATCTGGGAAAGATTTCTCTCTCCGTTCCCTTGAGGAGTCCTCTATGTCAACTCATAAAGTATTTCTATGGTCTTTTTAGAGTAGCCAAGAGAAAGTGTGCTGTCCAGACAGTTTAGAGTTAATGGGATTTGGGATAGTTAGGGTTAGGGTTTGGAATTGAGAGCTGTCCCCTTAAGGGAATGCATCATGGTAAATGTAGTTAAGGTATCCTGGGAAATGTAGTTCATGTCATATGACCACATCTGTAACCCTGATTGGTCACTGAATTGACCCTTGGTGGGTTGGGAGAGGTTTTCTTCACTCTTGCCTGAACTTAGCCTCATGCTAGCATCGCTGCTACTATGGGATGAAATATGGGATAGAAAGATTACTATCATTTTACACTGTGATTTCAAACTATGCAAAGAATTGGACGTTAGATGCATCTCAACATAACCGAGAGTTACCTTGAGGATACCTAATATAATCCAAGAAAAGAAACTTTGTATGGAAGAATTTGTAGAGTTATTCTGTCTGTCTTTATATTCAGCAAGTGAATCAAAAGATAGAATAGAAAGGGAGGGGGGAGCAGTGCGGCAGCTTGCAAAACGAAAGTACACTCCATAAATGTTTTCAAAGATAGTAATTAGGTGACCAAAGTTTCTGCCCTGTAGATATCTAAATGGGGGGTCAACCTATTTTCCAAAGAATCTGAAGTCAGGACAAGAAATAATGGATGGAAACTAATCAAAGAGAGAAGCAATCTGGAATTAAGCAGAAAGTTCCTATTGAGAACAAGCAACCAGTGGAATGGCTTGCCTTCAGAAGTTGCAGGTGCTGCATCATTGGAGGTTTTTAAGAAAAGATTGGACAGCCGCTTCTCTGGACTGGTATAGGGTTTCCTGTTTGAGCAGTGGGTTGGACTAGATGTCCTCCAAGGTTCTATTCTATTCTATTCTATTCTATTCTATTCTATTCTATTCTGTTCTGTTCTGTTCTGTTCTGTTCTGTTCTGTTCTATTCTATTCCATTCCATTCCATTCCATTATATTCCATTCTATTCTATTCTATTCTATTCTATTCTATTCTATTCTATTCTATTCTATTCTATTCTATTCTATTCTATTCCATTCCATTCCATTCCATTCTATTCTATTCTATTCTATTCTATTCTATTCTATTCTATTCTATTCTATTCTATTCCATTCCATTCCATTCCATTCCATTCCATTCCATTCCATTCCATTCCATATTTTCTATTCTATTCTGTTCTGTGCTGTGCTGTGCTGTGCTGTTCTGTTCTACTCTACTCTACACTCTACTTCTATCTTCTATTCTATTCTACTCTACTCTACTCTACACTCTACTTCTATCCTACTTCTATTCTATTTCTGTTCTATTTCTTTTCTACTCTACTAATAGGGAATAATAGAGAATAGGATAGAATATAGTCTATATTCCATCCTATTCCCTATTCTATTCCATTCCATATTTTCTCTTCTCTTCTCTTCTCTTCTCTTCTCTTCTCTTCTCTTCTCTCTCTTCTCTTCTCTTCTCTTCTCTTCTCTTCTCTTCTCTTCCCTACCCTACCCTACCCTACCCTACCCTACCCTACCCTACTCTACTCTACTCTACTTCTATTCAAACTATTCTATTCCTATTCCCATTCCATTCTAAAGCTTCTTCAATTCTTCAGAACTGAAGCTTCTTCTTGAATGAGAAATTAGATGTTTTCAAGTAAAAACAATTCAAGACATTCCAGTCGCCTTTTGCAGCCTGCACTTCAGTTGAGGGTGGACCATTCCTAGCCCTGAGCTCTGTGTGGCCTTCATCTTCACTGCCAAGCCATTCGCTCAACGAATGAGGGTGTGGGGTGGTGTGTGTGGGGGGCAGAGCAGAGAGGGAGGTGGTGATGAGTGTCTGTTTATTCTCAGTAGCAATGTGGGTTCCATCTATGGTCAACATGTGGCTTACATCAATTTAGTTTTTATTTTACGTCAGGTATATGAAGTTTAGATGTGTCGACGGGGAGATTCTTGAGGACATGCAGAGCAACGTTCCTGAATTGGATGGGTCCCAAATGGGTTGGACTACTACTCCCATATGCCCCAGCCAACAGGAAGTTCAATGCCTCTACAGGCCACCAGGTTGGGAAGGAAAGTTTAGGGCAGGAGCTTCCAACCTTGGCCACTTTTAAGACCTGTGGACTTCAACTTCTGGCTGGAGAATTCTGGGAGTTGAAGTCCACAGGTCTTATGGTGGCCCTGTTCTAGGGCTTTCCTCCAAGTTTCCTCTTTGGTTGCCCAGTCTATTTGCAGGAACCAGTAGAGCAGGGGTCCCCAACCGCCGGTCCGTGGACCGGTACCGGTCCGCAGAACAAGTCTTACTGGGCGCTGGTTGCTGGCGCCGCCATCTTTTTGGTAAAGTGCTTCCGGTGAGCTTTTCCGGTAGAAAGCTCACCGGAAGCACTTTTCATCAAAAGATGGCGGCGCATGCGCTCTCGTGGTTTTCCGGGTAGAAAGCCATTTCTCCGAAAAGCTCACCGGAAGCGCTGCGCCGCCATCTTTTTGACGAAAAGTGCTTCCAGTGAGGTCACCGGAAGCACTTTTCAAAAGATGGCGCGCCCAGTTGATGCGGTGTCGGGTCGCGGCGCCCAGCTGATGCCGGTACCGGGCGCGGCCAAAAAGGTTGGGGATCACTGCAGTAGAGGCATCTTGGTGTAGTAGTGAAGGACAGAAGAAGACCCCAAGGGTGACTTGAAGCCCTCATTCGTTCTCAATCTGGCCTATCTCATAAGGTTGCAGTCTGCACATTTATGGTGGAAATATCTAAAGGTGGTTTGACTTTGCTTCCCTGCCTCTTCGGTGCCTTGAGCCTGTCTCTGTGTCCTTCTCCCGCACAGTGTGACCCTTACGTGAAGATTTCTGTAGGGAAGAAGTCCATCAATGATCAGGACAATTACATCGCCTGTACCCTGGAACCGGTCTTTGGAAAGTAAGTCTTCCCATATAAGTCCCTGACAGGGTTGGGGGAGGGGAGTTGATGTCCCTGGATGGAATGGGATGACTTGCCACCGACTACTTGCTGCAGCCAAATCACCATGGGACAACCCACTAGAGGACAATTCAACAAATGCAAAAGTTAAAACCAACTTCGACAGACCCATGGCCAATCATAATAAAAGAAAGAAAGCCAATCCAGAAATACAGCAGTTACAATAATTTCGACCAAAATGTGGACCCCAATAATAGAAGTAACTGAATGAAATGATAAATACAGTGTTGAATTGCCCGTGGTGAGTTCTCCTGCAGCGAATTGAGGAAGAGGAGGAGGAGGAGGAGGAGGAAAAGGAGGAGGAGGAAGAAGAAAAGGACAAGGAAGAGGAGGAGGAAGAGGAGAAGGAGGAGAAGGAAGAGAAGGAAGAGGAAAAGGAGGAGGAGGAGAAGATGACTATGGGGTCCTTGGTGCTCTCTGAGCCTGGTTGTTTTCTTACAGACGTGTCATAACCTCACTAAGTAACCTCATCAGTGCTAGAAAGGAGTTTCAATTGCTGAACAGCTACAGCAACTCCATAAAATCCCAGCCCATGTTCCTTTCAGCTGACTGGTATGTTTCTGCTTTCTGTAGGATGTTTGAGTTGACTTGCACGTTGCCCATGGAGAAGGACTTGAAGATCACCCTGTATGACTATGACCTCTTGTCCAAAGATGAGAAGATCGGGGAGACCATCATTGACCTAGAGAATCGCTTCCTTTCCCGATATGGGGCTCGTTGTGGCCTTCCTCAGACTTACTGCATGTGAGTACTTCTGGACAAGCATATAGAACTTACTCAGGGAAACCGAAACATGAGTTTGACTCATCTTCTCAGGTGAAGGACCATCCTGGTGGTGGTATCTCAGACTCTTCCTGGGTTCCTGTACCTCTCAGATGCTGCTACTATGAAACTGAGAGAGTTTAGTGGAGGAGGAGGAAGAGGAGGAGGAGGAAAAGGAGGTGGAGGAGGAAGAGGAGGAGGAAAAGGAAGAGGAAGAAAAGGAAGAGGAGGAGGAGTGGGAGGAGGAGGAGGAAAAGAAACAAAAACATGAGTGACTCATCTTCTAAGGTGAAGGACCATCTTGGTGGTGGTATCTCAGACTCTTCCTGGGTACCTGTACCTCTCAGATGCTGCCACTGTGAAACTGAGAGAGTTTAGTGGAGGAGGAGGAAGAGGAGGAGGAGGAAAGGAGTGGAGGAGGAAGAGGAGGAAGAGGAGGAGGAAAAGGAAGGAGAGAAAAGGAAGAGGAGGAGGAGGAGGAGGAGGAGGAGGAAGAGAAACAAAACAGTGACTCATCTTCTAAGGTGAAGGACCATCCTGGTGGTGGTATCTCAGACTCTTCCTGGGTTCCTGTACCTCTCAGATGCTGCTACTATGGAGAGAGTTTAGAGGAGGAGGAGAGAGGAGGAGGAGGAAAAGGAGGAGGAGGAAAGGAGGAGGAAAAGGAAGAGGAAGAAAAGGAAGAGGAGGGGAGGGGGAGGAGGAGGAGGAGGAAAAGGAAGAGAAACAAAAACATGAGTGACTCATCTTCTAAGGTGAAGGACCATCCTGGTGGTGGTATCTCAGACTCTTCCTGGGTTCCTGTACTTCTCAGATGCTGCCACTGTGAAACTGAGAGAGTTTAGTGGAGGAGGAGGAGGAGGAGGAGGAAGAGGAGGAAGAGGAGGAAAAGGAGGTGGAGGAGGAAGAGGAGGAGGAAAAGGAAGAGGAAGAAAAGGAAGAGGAGGAGGGAGGTGGGAGGAGGAGGAGGAAGAGAAACAAAAACATGAGTGACTCATCTTCTAAGGTGAAGGACCATCCTGGTGGTGGTATCTCAGACTCTTCCTGGGTACCTGTACCTCTCAGATGCTGCTACTATGAAACTGAGAGAGTTTAGTGGTGGGGCAGACTTTTGCATGGAGAACATGCCAGATTCAGCCCCATCCTATATACCTAAACACGATTACATGTGAAAACGTAGGAGAGTCTTCCTTCTGACTGTCTAAGGGCTTGAAGGACATATTATGTTATGTTACTGAACGGTTGCAGGAACCGGGTATGGCTAGTCTAGGGAAGAGAAGGACCAGGGGAGACAGGATAGCAGTGTCCCAATATTTGAGGGGCTGCCACAGAGAGGAGGAAGGGATCAAGCTATTTTCTAAAGCACCCAAAGGCCAGACAAGGAACAATGGATGGAAACTGAACAAGGAGAGATTCAACCTGGAAATAAGGAGGAACTTTCTGACAGGGAGAACCATCAACCCATGGAACAGAAGTTGCCTTCGGAAGTTGTGGGAGCTTCATCCCTGGAAGCTTTCAAGAAGAGACCGGACTGCCATCTGTCAGAAATGGTGTAGGGTCTGCTTGGGCAGGGGGTTGGACTAGATGACCTACAAGGCCCCTTCCAACTCTGTTAAATCTGTATTGTTTCTCTGCTTGGTTGTCTGTTTCTCCCCTTCCAGTTCTGGTCCCAACCGGTGGAGAGATCAGCTGCGCCCATCACAACTCCTCCATCATTTTGCCTTGCAGCACAAGGGCAAGCTTCCGGTTTACAAGAATGACCAGGTCGTCTTTGGAGATCAAACGTACTGCCTCTCGGACCTGGGTAAGAACCACGCAGCCACCACCTCTCTGCTTCCTTGCGGCTTCCGTTCGGGGGTGTGCGGCCAGTAATCTAAACTCAAATGGCCACCGAGGGGTCCTAGGTGCTCTCTGAGCTTGGTGGTTTTCTTGCAGACATTTCGTGATCAAACTTGGTGACATTATCAGTGCTTAATGGAGTGGAGTTTAAGGAGGAAGGACAATGGGGGTCCTTGATGCTCTCTGAGCTTGGTGGTTTTCTTGCAGACATTTCATGAGCCAGCTAGGTAACACCATCAGTGCTGTCATTTTTATTCAGTGCCTTCAGAGGTGGTATTCAGCAGGTTCGGACCAGTTCTGGAGAACAGGTAGCGGAAATTTTGAGTGGTTCGGAGAACCGTCCAATCCCACCTCTGACTGGCCCTTCCAACCCCATCTCTTCTCTGCCTCCCAAATCCCAGCTGATTGGCTGGGTCTCCTTTGGTTGCCCTGCACAGGAGAAGGGAGCTGGAAAGCAGGTTAGTGGGGGTGGGGAGAAAAGGGGGATTTTGCAGTATATCCTTCCCTTGCCACGCCCACCAAGCCACGCCCACAAAACTAGTAGTAAAAAAAATTTGAATCCCACCACTGAGTGCCTTGCCCTATGGGTGTGACGGAGTGTCCCAGTGATATTATGGGTTGCCCCAGAGGTGTTATGGGGTGTTCCAGTGGTGAAGGGATGCCCCGGTTAAATTCATAACTGGGATTTGTTGGTAAGACTTCCTCAGGGAACACCATGGGGTTTGAAGAGCGGAGCAGGAGAAAAAGGACTGTGGTGTCCCTGCGGCTCTCTGAGCTTGGTGGTTTCCTTGCAGACGTTTCATGATCAAACTTGGTGACATTATCAGTGCTTAAAGGAGTGGGGTTTAAGGAGGAGGAGCATAGGGAGTTTTGTGATCTCTGAGCTTGGTGGTTTCCTTGCAGACGTTTCATGACCCAACTAGGGAACAACATCAGGGCTAGAAGGGTGTAGGGTTTGAAGAGCGGAGGAGGAGGAAAAGAACTGTGGAGTCCTTGATGCTGTCTGAACTTGGTGTTGCAGACCTTTCATGAGCCAATTAGGGAATGTCATCCATTCTATTAAGGAATGGGAAGCAAACTCCATTCCTTACAAGCACTGATGACGTTCCCTAGTTGGGTCATGAAACCTCATGGAATCTTCTTTATTGGTATTCATTGGCGGTTTTTAAGATGGCAGTAAAGTGTGACCACCCTCGGAATGCTACGTCCAGTTTTGGTCACCACAATACAAATAAGACGTTGAAACTCTGGAAGGAGTGCAGAGAAGAGCAACAAGGATGATTAGGCGGATCCCCAACCTTTGAGGCTACGGCATCGAAGCGCCGCTTTTTTGATGAAGGGCGTGGCTTCCCCGGCTCACCGGAGCCGTAACCGCCCCGGCCCGGTGGACTCGGACCACGGGTTGGGGACCCCGGATTGGGACTGGAGGCTAAAACATCTGAAGAAGAAGAGTTCCAGGAATTGGATATCTCTAGTTTAATGAAAAGAAGGACTAGGGGGTGACATGAGAGCAATCTTTTAATATTTGAGGGGCTGCTCCAAAGCGGAGAGAGGGGTCGACTTATTCTCCAAAACACCAGAGGACAAGAAGCAATGGATGGAGACTAATCCAGGAGAGGAGGCACCTAGAATTAAGGAGAAACTTCCTAACAGTGAGGACAATTAACCAGTGGAACAGCTTGCCACCAGAAGTTGTGGGGGCTCCAACACTGAAGAGATTGGACAGCCATTTAACTGGGATGGTATATAGAAGACCTCTAAGGTTCCTCCAAACTCTGTTACTATGTATATCAAGGGTGACCGAAACTTCCAGTTTTTCTGGCACCTCTTTTGGATATACCCAAAGACAATCCATGCTCTTTGGGGGTCTGTGTGGGCAGCAGAGACTTGGATGCAGAGCTTGGTATTCAACAGGTTCTGACCAGTTCTGGACAAACGGTGGAGGAAATTTGAATAGTTTGGAGAACCGGCAAATACCCCATTGGTAGGATTCAAAAATTTTCACTACAGGTTCTGTGGGCGTGGCTTCGTGGGCGTGGCAGGGGAAGGTTACTGCAAAATCCCCCTTCCCTCTCCACCCCACTAACCTGCTTTCTAGCTCCGTTCTCCTGTGCAGGGCAACCAAAGGAGACCCAGCCGATCAGCTGGGACTCAATGGGAGGCAGAGGAGAGATGGGGTCGGCGGGGCCAGTCAGAGGTGGGATTGGCCGGTTCTCCGAACGACTCAAAATTTCCGCTACCGGTTCTCCAGAACTGGTCAGAACTGGCCAATCCCACCTCTGACTGGCCCCGCCCACCCCATCTCTTCTCTGCCTCCCATTGAGTCCCATCTGATCGGTTGGGTCTTCCGTTGTTGCCCTGCACAGGAGAAAGGAGCTGGAAAGCAGGTTAGTGGGGTGGGGAGGGAAGGGAAGGGGGATTTTGCAGTAACCTTTCCCTGCCACGCCCACCAAGCCATGCCACACCCACCAAGCCACACCCACAGAACCGATAGTAAAAAAAATTATTTGAATCCACCACTGCCTGTATGTGTAGGTTCTGGCCAGCAGAGAGAGACATTGTCACAGGGCTGAGTTGTCGCAAGGACGGTCAATCGGTCCCAGAGGAGATAAGCAAAAGAGGCCTTGTCTTGCTGGATTCCATTCGGGTTCATGCTTGCGGGCTTTTATATTCCTTTTGGATTTTTTATAGCTGGGTTGGATGGCTTCCATTTTCTGTTGTGGGACACCGGGCGGTGGGCTTCCCAGAGGTTGACCAAGTTGCTGTAGGGTTGAGGAAGGGGATCCTTCCCTCAAAACGACGCTATATAGAGCCCTGCACACCAGAACAACTATACCCAAGGACAGTTTTTTCCCCCGAAAGCCATCACTCCTCTAAACAAATGATTCCCTCAACATTGTCCAACTATTTACTAAGTCTGCATTACTATCACTATTAATCTTCTCATCACCCATCCCCTCCCACTTGTGACTGTATGACTGTAACTTTGTCGCTTGTATCCTTATGATTTATACTGACTGTTTCCTAGTATGACTTGATTGCTTACTGTACCCTATGACTATATAACCCTATGACTATATTACCATATGATTATTATTAAGTGTTGTACCTCATGATTCTTGACGAATGTATCTTTTCTTTTATGTACACTGAGAGCATTTGCACCAAGACAAATTCCTTGTGTGTCCAATCACACTTGGCCAATAAAGAATTCAATTCAATTCAATTCAATTCAATTCAATTCAATTCAATTCAATTCAATTCTATTCTATTCATCTATTCTATTCTATTCTATTCTATTCTATTCTATTCTATTCCATTCCATTCCATTCCATTCCATTCCATTCCATTCCATTCCATTCCATTCTATTCTTTTCTACTCTACCTCTACTCTACTCTACTCTACTCTACTCTACTCTACTCTTTTCTTTTCTACTCTACTCTACTCTACTCTACTTACTCTACACTCTACTCTACTCTACTCTACTCTACTCTACTCTACTACGCTACTCTACCTTTTCTTTCTACTCTACTCTACTCTACTCTACTCACTCTATTCTACTCTACTCTACTCTACTCTATTCTATTCTATTCTACTCAGTCTGTGGAAGGCCCAACAGCAAGGAGTCAGGTTTAACCTAAGAAGCCTTGATGGTTTTCTTGCAGACGTTTCATGACTCCACTAGGTAACACCGTCAGTGCTAGAAGGGGAGGGGGGTTTGCTTTCTGTTTGCTACTCCCTGCCCTGCCCTGTGGGGGTTGGTGGGAGTGTTGTTTTCTTCTTGGTAGTTCCTTGATTAGGCTGTTCTTTACTGTTTGATTGAGACTCTCACCCTTCTAGCACTGATGAAGTTACCTGGTTTGGTAATGAAACGTCGGCAAGAAAAGAGCCCAACTCAAGAGATCACCAAGGAACCTACTCTCCCTCCTCCTCCTCCTCTCCTCCTCCTCCTCCTCCTCCTCCTCCCTCCTCCTCCTCCTCCTCCTCCTCCTCCCTTCCTCCTCCTCCCTCCTCCTCCCTCCTCCTCCTCCTCCTCCTCCTCCTCCTCCTCCTCCTCCTCCTCCTCCTCCTCCTCCCTCCTCCTCCTCCTCCTCCCCTCCTCCTCCTCTGCAAACATCACTCTCTTCTAGCACTGATGATATTACTTATCTGGGTCATGAGACATCTGCAAAAACTCACCATGGACCCTACAGTTCTCCTCCTCCTCCTCCTCCTCCTCCTCTCTGCACCTCCCACTCCCTTCTGGCACTGATGATGTTACCTAGTTTGGGTCATGAAACGTCTGCCAGAAAACCACCAGAGGCCTCTATGGTCCTCCTCCTCCTCTCCTCCTCCTCCTCCTCCTCCTCCTCCTCCTCCTCCTCCTCCTCCTCCTCCTCCTCCTCCTCCTCTTCCTCCTCCTCCTCCTCCTCCTCCTCCTCCTCCTCCTCCTCCTCCTCCTCCCTCCTCCTCCTCCTCCTCCTCCCTCCTCCTCCTCCTCCTCCCTGCAACCATCACTCTCTTCTAGTTGGGTCATGAAACATCTGCAAGAAACTACCCAGTTCACTAAGGACCCCAGAATTCAACCCTGAGCCACAGATATTTCCCTGTCTTGCTAACCTAAGAGAATAGCGGCCAGCTTGAGCACTGAACCAGCAACAGGACCTCTGGGGGCACTGTGTCCTTCCCCTCCGTCCCTCCTTGCATTACGGACAGGAGCCCCAACAATTGGCCGGTGGGTGAAATCTCTGCCTTTTCTCTTCAATTCAGAGGACAGCAAGCCTCCCAACCCCCACCTGGGCCCTGTGGAAGAACGGCTTGCCCTGCGTGTCCTGCAGAAGCAAGGCTTGGTCCCTGAGCATGTGGAGACCAGGCAGCTGTACAGCCCTCTCCAGCCGGACATTGAACAGGTAAAATTGGCCAGGAGAAGGTGGTGACTCCGAAGGAACCTGTGGGGTCTTGACCTTTTTCAGTCTCAAGGCTTCCAGTCAAGAAGATCAGTCAAGATTTGCACATCCTAGGCAATTTACTTGCTGGTGTGAAGGATGCAACATCAGGGGTGGGATTCAAATTATTTAACAACCGGTTATGTGGCTGTGGCTTAGGTGGTGGGCATGGCTTAGTGGTCATGTGACTGGGTAGGCATGGCTTGGTGGTCATGTGACTGGGTGGACGTGGCTTGTGGTCATGTTACTGGATTGGGCGTGGCCAACTCAACATCACTCACATCGAGGCACGCACCTCCTCGCCTGGCCTCTCATGACTGTGGGGATGCTGCAACAGTCGTAAGTGTGAAAAATGGTCATAAGTCACTTTTTTCAGTGCCATTATAACTTTGAATGGTCACTCCACACAAACAAGGTACCAGCAAAGGAGGGGGAAAAAAACTCCAAAGATGTTCCTGAGACAGGAAGTCTAGTCCTGTCAAGAATGTAAAAAGGGTTAACAGAAAGGCAGTTTCTGTAAGCAACACCAGAATGTTTCCTTCCTGCCTTCCTTACAGGATTAGGCCACTAATTTCTTCTAACAACCAGTTCTCCGAACTGCTTAAAATGTTAACAACCGGTTCTAGCGAATTGGTGCAAACTGGTAGAATCCCACCCCTGTGCAACATGCGTCAGCCCATGGGTGCTGATGGGTGAGATTCCTATGTGTATAAATGTGCTAGAAATATTATATAGGACTGTGATGGCAAACCTATGGCATGCATGCCGGAAGTGGCATGCAGAGCCATTTCTACCGGCATACGAGCCGTCGCCTGGAACTGATCCACAGTGCATGCGCCCATGCTCCCCCATCAGCCAACTGATTGTCAGGGATCTGCTGTGCACGCACAGGGGGAGATGCATGCATGGGAGAGCCACACACATGCGCAGGTGGGCTGGGGCGCATGAGCACATTTTATTATGGGTGCAGGCACATGTGCATGCATGCGCATGTGCTTTTGGCAGGTGATGACGGAAAGGTTAGCCATCACTGATATAGGAAATCCTATGTCTCCAAGGAAACAACTGATTAACAGCCCCCCCCCAAATATTTTCAAACTTACATCAAACATGAGGGTTAATCAGACACTTAGTTCCACTAGTGGTATTCGACCGGTTCGGCCTGGTTTGTCCGAACCGGTTGCTTCAATGATCAGCTGCTGGTCTCTCCCATCTGCCTTAGCTCTATACTGACCTTTCTTGCTTTTCAACCTCAGCTGCTTCGCACCTGTTGAAGACACAGATAGATGCAAGATTGCAGGAGAAGGTTAGCAGCAAGCCCTCTGCGCATGTGCAAAGTGCGTGTTTGGCGTGTGTGTGCACAAAGCGTGCGTGCGCACGCCAAGCACGCCCACCAAGCCATGCCCACCGAACCAGTGGTAAAAAATATTTGAAACCCACCGCTGCTTATTTCAAATTGTAAACGCACACAAGAGCAAATCCACAGAACCCAATTAGCATAAGATGAACCTAATTATGATACGATACAAACGAAGAGACCCAATCCACATCACTTGGTTTAATCAAACCCCTCCTCTGAGGTCAGCAGGTACACCCACCCACGCCCTTCAAGTGTCACCCTAGACAGGGGTCCCAACCACCCGTCCGGGACCAGTCCGGACGCCCACCGCCCCCGCCTGCCGCCCCCCCGGGAGCTTTCGGGAAGCCACCGGAAGCACTTCAAAAGAGGCGGCCCCACCGCCCACGCCCCAATGGCACCCCAGGCTCAGCACCTACACACTTCCACACCCAGGACAAGCTCCCCTATAAAACAACCTCTGTACCCCACTTCCTCTGTAGATGCCCCCAAGACAAACCTTGTCAAAGCATTTGACTATTATTGTGAGACAACCCAAGAGCAAAACACAGCACACGCAGGCTTAGACATTTAACAGTGGTTTATATACAAGGCATTTATATACAGAAATATACATGGGAGGCAAATACCTGACGATCAATCAATTTTCTTAACTCTGCACGGAGAACTTTTTACAGTGAAGACAGGACCCAAGGAGAGAGAATATACGCTCTAATGGCTGCCTTTATATAGACACCTCTTAAAGTGGTAAAACTTCTGTGGACCCATTCTTGGTCTTAAAACGGCAATACCAATGGTGATTCATTCTTATTGCATCAGCCTTACACTGCATCAGCTTCACATTGCATCAGCTTTACAGCAGCTGGTCAGCTCTTAAATCTCAATACCTTAACAAACCTCTTTGCTTTGGGGAATAAAGAAATCACTTTTCCTCAAAGCTGTCTGGATTTCAGTCTGATTTAGTCTTGCACAACCTCGGCTCGAGTTGGAACCCCAAATTATTCTTCTGACACTATCAATGTCCAGGCTATACAAGCCCCCCCAAGAGATGGTGCATTCCAAGGCAAGCTTGCCTAGTGGTTGCCCTCTAGCTAATTAAAGTGGTCTGTAGATGCCAGGTTAAGTCCAAAGCTCCATCCTCTCTCAGCCAGGGCCTAACTGAAACTTGGGTGGGTGAGGTGGATGGAGTTGCTTAGTGTTGTGGCCTGCCGGCGGCTGATGGAGCTGGCAGCAGAGTTGGACAGTAGTGAGGAGGTTGGGGAGGAACCTGGGCCAGTCCTGAAGGCTAAGGAAGGCTCAGACGAAGGCTCTGCATCAGAGGCAGAGATGGGGCCAGGGCAGGCTGGCAGTCATAGCTGCCTTCGGGCTCAGACAGCAGTGAGGCAGGGGAGCTTCTGGAACCGGCTCCCATCCTGTGCATGCATAGAGCTGCCAGAAGGAAGGAACAATTAAGAACTCAAAAGGGGAGGGGGCTTTTGCAGGAAACAACTCATTCATTCATTTGTTCCAGCCTCATGAAGATTTGTCTGTGTAACCCAGCCCTTCCCTGTCACCACTGCGTGTGTGGAAATATTTACCGGGCAGTTTTCCAGGATAGATAAGGTCTGAGCTAATTAGTATACCTTTGCAAGACTGTTTGCCAAACCGTTGGATGAATGTGAATGCACTAAATTCACTTTCATTTAATAAGAGGTTTTTCCGGGACTTAGAGTTGGCTTAGTGCTTTTTGGGGAAGTTTAGGACAGAACACTTGGACCAATGACCAGTCCTTAGCAAACCATCACAATAGACAGGAAGACGATGGAGAGAGATTGGTTACCTTCCATAGGAATTCCACTGATGTCCCAAGAGACAGACTCTGTAGCTATCTGCCTACGAAGCCAGGAAGTTGCATTCAAAGCCAAATCCTTGGCCAGGGATATTGCAAAGAGACCCTTCTTCTCTAATTCATGGCTTCCCCTTGCATTACAGGGCAAAGTTCAGCTTTGGGTGGACCTGTTTCCAAAATCCCTCGGGCCACCAGGGCCACCATTCAACGTGACCCCACGAAGAGCAAAGAGGTAATGGCCTCCCCTCTCAAGGTTTTTCATGCATGTAGCTTTCCCCATAAACCAGTGTGTTTCTCAACCTCAGCCCCTTGAAAATGAGTGGACTTCAACTCCCAGAATTCTGGCTGGCTGGGGAAAGCTGGGAGTTGAAGTCCACCAATCTTCAAGGGGCCACGGTTGAGAGACACTGCCATTGACCTTAAGAACGTTAAGCCTGGAGGACTTCAACTCCCAGAATTCCCCAGCCAGAAAAGCTAGCTGGGGAATTCTGGGAGTTGAAGTCCTCCAGGCTTAAAGTTGCCAAGGTTGGAGATCCCTGCCATGGACAATCGGATGAATGTGACTGGTTTCATCTTGCTGAAAATCTTCTTCCTAACTCTAGTTAGCCCTCAAGATGGACAGTGAAAGAAGACCCCGAAGCTTCTCTACCATCACTTGGCCTTTAGAGAAAGGTTGTTTTTGAACACGGAGCCTGGATTTAACCACCACGACCAATAAGTTCATTCCCAACCCCTCTATAGTAGTGATCTCCAGGATTGCAACCACGAAGGATTGCAACCAACATGGCCTCCTTGCCATGGACTGTTCAGTTGCCAAGTTGTTAACATAGTGCATGTCCATGGCCAGTATAGTACAAGAAGAACCTCAACATGGTCACCTAGATACTCAGGACAAGCTGGCTCTCAATTGTTGTTGTTATCTGGGAAGTCATGTCTGACCCATTGCGACCCCATGGACAACGTTCCTACAGGCCTTCCTGTCCTCCACCATCTCAATGGGACACAGCAAAAGAAAGAACATGGCTACTCTGAGAAGAAGCACAGCTACCTTTAATTCAAAGGAAGACCACGGGTGACATGATAGCAGTGTTCCAATATTTGAGGGGCTGCTACAGAAGAGCGGGGAGTGTCAACCTGTTCTTCAAAGCACCTGAAGGCAGGACAGGAAGCAACAGATGGAAACTAATAAAAGAGAGAAACCACCTAGAATTCAGGAAAAACTTCCTAACCGTGAGAACAATTAACTAATGGAACAGCTTGCCTTCAGAAGTTGTTCAGAAGAAGTTCTGAAGTTGCCTTCAGAAGCTCCCTCACTGGAGGTTTGAAAGAAGAGCTTGGACAGCCAACTGTCTAATTATGCTATAAGGTCTTCTGCTTGGCCAGAGAGTTGGACTAGAAGACCTCCAAGGTCCCTTCCAACTCTGTTATCCTGCATTCTGTAGGCCAACCGATTCAGGAGAGCAGGTTCATCCCTGGAGGGCTACCGAAGCTACTGAAATGGCTTGTGAATTCTGTTTCTGGGAGGTGGAACTAGGTAGAGATGGCATTTCCCGCTTGGGATGTTCCAACAATCTGGTGGCTTCCTTCTGGGAGGAAGAGGAGAACAGGAAATGCCATGGACTGCCCTGATCTTTAGTTACAAAGCCGATCCAAAGAACAGCCAGGAAGTGGCGGTTCCATTGTTGGTTGTAGTGAAAGACCCTCCTATATTTCTATACTTGACTTATCTGCTCTTCTTCTCTTTGACAAGAGACTCTTGAACCCCATCTGGGCTGTTTCTTCCAGGTTCTACTTGCGTTGCATTGTCTGGAATGCCCAAGACGTCATCCTGGATGACCTCAGCATCACCGGCCAGAAAATGAGCGACATCTACGTGAAAGGGTAGGTAGCAGGGCTGGGCTGCTGAGGGGTTCGCGGGGGTTCGGGAGAGCCCCTTAGCTAAGATTCTGTGCAGTTTGGAGAAACCCCAAATCCCACCCCTGGCTGGCCCCACCCACCCTTCCCCTCCCAGGAGTCCCCACGTGGCCCATTTTGGATGCAGGCAAGGGCAGGGCGTGCGTGGAGGCTCAAGGAGGGAGAACAAACGGGCCTCCCGGAAGTTCGAGAAGGCCAGAAATGGGCCCGTTTCCAGCTTCCAGAGAACCTCCGGAGCCCAGGGAGGCCATTTTGGCCCTCCTGAAGGTTTGAGAAAAACCTCCAGAGCTTGTAGAGGGCAAAAAACAGTGGTGGGATTCAAACATTTTTACTGCCTGGTTCTGTGGGCATAGCTATGTGGACATGGCTTGGTGGGCGTGGCTTGGTGGGCATGGCATGGCTTGGTGGGCATGGTTTGGTGGGCATGGTGTGGCTTGGTGGGCGTGGCTTGGTGGGCGTGGCTTGGTGGTGTGGCAAGGGAAGGATATACTGCAAAATCCCCCTTCCCTCCCCACCCCACTAACCTGTTTTCCAGCTCCGTTCTCCTATGCAGGGCAACCAAAGAAGAGCCAGCCGATCAGCTGGGACTCAATGGGAGGCAGAGAAGAGATGGGGGTTGGCGGGGCCAGTCAGAGGTGGCATTGGCCAGTTCTCCGAACTACTCAAAATTTCCGCTCCCGGTTCTCCAGAACTGGTCAGAACCTGCTGAATCCCACCTCTGGCCAAAATCCACCCCCCTGTTTTGGTGCAGGAGGCTGACTAGGCCACACCCACCCAGCAACCGGGCCGAGAACCCATTGCTAAAATTTTTGAAGCCGACCCCTGGTAGATAGCCCAAAGCTTCATGACAAGGGTACCTTTCTTCTTCTTGTCCGTGGAGATCCTGAATTGTCCATGTTGCAGTTATCCCCAAAGGTGTTTCCCAAAAAGCAACTGGACTTTCCATGAAAACACTCTCTCATCCAAGAAGTTCTGAAGTTCTCACCCGAGGACTGAAGAAGCTTCTTGGATGAGGAGGGGAAAGCACTTTTGGGGGATCCATCTTTGACAAAGTGGCTCACGTTCTCCTGATTTTGGTGGCTGATGGGCCTGGTCTTCTTTTCTCTTCCTTCTCTCTTCTTTCTTCTTCCTTCTTCTTCTTTTTCTTCTTTTCTTCTTCTTCTTCTTCTTCTTCTTCTTCTTCTTCTCTTCTTCTTCTTCTTCTTCTTCTTCTTCTTCCTTCCTCCTCCTCTTTCTTCTCCTCCTCCTTCCTCCTCTCCTCCTCCTTCTTCTTCTCCTCTTCTTCTCTTCTTCTTCTTCTTCTTCTTCTTCTTCTTCTTCTTCTTCTCTTTTTCTTCTCTTCTTCCGTGGCTTGCAGGTGGCTGGTTGGTTATGAGGAGAACAAGCAGAAGACGGATGTGCATTACAGGTCCCTGGGAGGTGAAGGCAACTTCAACTGGAGGTTCATCTTCCCCTTTGATTATCTCCCTGCTGAGCAGGTCTGCTCCGTGGCGAAGAAGGTGAGCATCTGGAAAGGCCGAGGTGGCCCTTGTTGGGAGGCTCAAAAGCAGCTGTGACAGATGGGTCTGGGGGAGTGTTTTGACCCAAACCCTTTTCCAATAAAACGAGCACGAATCAAAGGGAACAGAAACCTTTTAGTGATTCTTACGAATCCCCGGTTAAAAGGCTGCTGCAAACTAATTAACTTTGATAAGCATGAGCCTCGCCAAAACTGTGCGAGGCTGCCAAGAATAACAGATAAGAAATAGTTTACAACACAAGAGTCTTCAAATACCAACTGTAATGTCCACAAGGCTGAGTTTCAAAACGTCTTTGCTTCCTGCAAAGAACGTCCGATTCACGGCTGACTTTTATCTTCTTGAAGGAGGGGCCATTACCTTGCAGCCTTACTCTCGAGTCGCCCGTGCTGCTGCAGCTGCTCTTTCCTGCGAGCAGCCCTGCGCGCACGCGCACTTGGTACAGGCTCCTCAGGAACCTCCTCATCGCGGCTGCCAGCCCCCACCATCTCTGAAGGCAGCAGTCCACTCCCGAATGGTCCTGGCCCCTCGTCTTAGTCCTCACTCTCTTCAGCCGTCCTCACCTGCTGCCAGCTAACCACAACAGGAAGTCAAGTGGTTGGAGTTTGTGACAAGTTCCCAAGCAGTTATCTGTGTGCAACTTGTTCTTTTTCCAATTTTATTTGGGCTCCGGTCTTTGGATTGGAATGTTAATTTGTGAGGATCGCAAGGAAGAAATTAGGGTCCTCATGCATTGTTTTCTACATGATAGAAGATAATATTTGTAGCTTAGGGTTGAACGGTGGGGTCTTTGGTACTCTCTGAGCTTGGCTGTTTTCTTGCAGACATTTCATGACCCAAGCAGGTAACACCATCAGTGCTAGAAGAGGGTAGGATTTGCTCCCTGTTTATATACTACTAGTGTGGATAGAAGAGAATCTTTGTATCTTAGGGTTGAACTGTGACAACCTTGATGCTCTCTGAGTTTGGTGGTTTTCCTGCAGACATTTCATGACCCAACTAGATAACATTATCAGTGCTAGAAGAAAGTGGGGTTTGCAAAGAGGAGGAGGAGGAAGAGGAGGAGGACGATGATGACAACTGTGGAGTCCTTGGTGCTGTCTTAGCTTGGTGGTTTTCCTGCAGACATTTCATGACCCAACTAGGGAACATCATCAGTACTAGAAGGGAGTAGGGTTTGCAAAGAGGAGGAGGAAGAGGAGGAGGAGGAGGAGGAGGAAAAAGAGGAGGATGAGGATGACGACAACAACTGTGGAGTCCTTGGTGCTCACTGAGCCGGGTGGTTTTCCTGCAGACATTTCATGACCCAATGAGATAACATCATCAGGGAGTGAGGAAGGGAGTGAGGTTTGATCTCTCTACAGAGAGTTCGCACTGCAACACAGAGGTGTCTAATCTAGAAATAAGGAGAAATCTCATGGCAGTGAGAACAACAAATCAGCGGAACACCTTTTCCCCAGAAGTTGTGGGTGCTCCAACTCTGGAGGTTTTCAAGAAGAAATTGGACAGCCATTTGTCCAGAATGGCATAAGTCTCCCGCCATGGGTGGGGGGGTTGGACTAGAAGACCTCCAAGGTCCCTCCCAACTCTGTTATTCTGTACTCTGTTACGTAATGGTGAACATCACTGCGGCCTTGCTTGCAATGACTTCTTCTCTATGTTCACACGCAGGAACATTTCTGGAGCTTGGACAAGACCGAAAATAAAGTCGCACCCCAGCTGGTCCTTCAAATCTGGGACAATGACAAATTCTCCTTTGATGATTACCTGGGTGAGTGGTAAAACCAGGGAGGCCAATTCTAGATTTTTCCCATTCTATCCTATAAATACCTTGCTGCTTGATTGGCCTCTGCGTTCTTCTCTCCTGCTTTAATGTGGTTGCATATTTGAGGTTATCTCGGGGAACTGGTGTTGTGGTTCACCGGCAGCCTGTGCAGACGGCAGCGGAATCGGACAGTGGGAAAGAAAGGGGACCAGTCAGGGAGTTTGGGGAGGACTCGGATGAGGGTCCTGCATCCGATGCAGAGATGGGGCCAGGACCATCTGGGAGTGGGGTGCTGACTCTGGAGCCTCTGGAGTCTGGCAGCAGCGAGGCCGAGGAACAAGGGGAGCCTGTTCCCAGTGTGCATGTGCGCAGAGCTGCCAGAAGGCAAGAGCAGCTAAGACAAAAGGGGCGACTCGGAAATAAGGCTGGGAGGTGATTGCCCCTCCCATAAGGGATAAAGGACAGGCAAAGGTAGAAAAACCTTTGCAGGAAGCAAAGTCATTCATTCTGTTCGGATTAATCCTTGAAGCTCTGTGTGGTCTTTGTACTTCGGTTGGGTTTTTTATAATTCATTTGGCACTTTAGTTGTTGGCAGCAATTCAAAAGAGAGAAAGGTGGGTGCTTATCTCGAGGGACTGTTTGGGACTCCTTACCGGCTGGGAATGAAAATAATTCCCAGCGTTGCAATAAAACTGGCACCGGGGAATTCATGCGCAGCTCTCAAGTCGTAGAAGAGAAGGAAAACTTGATGTGGTTGCGGGACGGTATTGGAATCCCCCCACATCTACAGAAGCTAGTGCACCTTGGGAAAAGGGAAGAGTGGGACAAATGGGGCCTGGGACAAAAGGGCCAAGCCTGAGGGTGACCCACGGCACGCCACGGGCTTGGCACAGGTCAACAGTCTTTTTGAGGGGCCCTGAAAGGCCGCAAGGAGGCAGCCGGCAGCCCTGGGTCTTTGATGGCGTGCAAAAATTGAATTCTGGGCATCCAAGTTGCTTTCAGGAAATGCCCAGCCTCCCCCAGCTAAACCTAAATAGGTAGCCTTCCAGGAAAAGTTTGGCTTCTTTCTTTTCTTTTCTTTTCTTTTTTCTTTTCTTTCTTCTTCCTCCCTTGCTCCTTCACTCCCTTGCTTGCTTGCTTCCCCTCCCTTTGCCTTTTGCCTTTCCTTTCTTTCTTTCTTTCTTTCTTTCTTTCTTTCTTTCTTTCTTTCTTTCTTTCTTTCTTTCTTTCTTTCTTTCTTTCTTTCTTTCTTTCTTCTTCTTCCTCTTTTCTTTCTTCTTCCTCTTTCCTTGCTTCCCTCCTCTTTCTTTCTTTCTTTCTTTCTTCCTTTCTTTCTTTCTTTCTTTCTTTCTTTCTTTCTTTCTTTCTTTCTTTCTTTCTTTCTTTCTTTCTTTCTTTCTTTCTTTCTTTCTTTCTTTCTTTCTTTCTTTCTTTCTTTCTTTCTTTCTTTTATTTCTTTCTTTCTTTTTCTTTCTTCTTCCTCCCTCCCTCCCTTCCTTTTTATACAGCCTGCTTTACTTCTTCTTTCCTTCTTTCCTTCCTTCCTTCCTTCCCCTCCCTCCTCCTGAAGTCTTCCTTCACCTTCCTCCTTCCTCCTTCCTTCCTTCTTTCCTCCTCCTCACCTTCTCTTCTCTCTTTCTCCTCCTCCTCCTCTTCCTCTTCCCTCCTACCTTCCTTCCTTCCTCCCCCTCCCTCTGCAAGAGACCTGGCTATTCCGCCCCTTTTCTTCGCCGTTTTCACTCCCTTTTTTTTTTCCGGACGTACCAGGCTCCATCCAGTTGGACCTCAACTGCATGCCAAAGCCCAGCAAGACCGCCGAAAAATGCCACTTGGACCTCCTGGCGAGCCGGGAGAGAGACGTCTCGCTGTTTGAGCAGAAGACAGTCAAGGGTTGGTGGCCTTGCCTGACCGAGCAGGAAGGCACGAAAGCCCTGGCGGTAAGTCTTCTCACCCTGCTTGTCCTGGGAGGGAAAGCATGGCATAGGATGTGATGATGACCCAGGATGTGGCACAAAAGCAACACAGTCAAATAAGTAAGAAAAGCCCCTTTAATGCCTCCAACTTTGCCCCCAGTGTCCAGTTACAAAAACCTCCCCCAAGAACAGTACGGCAGATCCCAGACAATCAGACAATCACGCATGCCGGAAGTTCACCATCACGGATCTAGAGGGTGCCAAACTTCTTAATCAGTGGTGGTGGGATTCAAAAATGTTTTTTACTACCAGTTCTGTGGGCGTGGCCTGGTGGGCGTGGCAGGGGAAGGATACTGCAAAATCCCCCTTCCCTCCCCATCCCACTAACCTGCTTTCCAGCTCCCTTCTCCTGTGCAGGGCAACCAAAGGAGACCCAGCCGATCAGCTGGGACTCAATGGGAGGCAGAGAAGAGACGGGGTTGGTGGGGCCACTCAGAGGTGGGATTGGCCGGTTTTCCGAATGACTCAATATTTCCCTAATATTCCCCTAATCATCTTTGTTGCGCTTCTCGGCACGCGTTTCCAGAGTCTCAAGATCTTTTTCTTTTTTTAAATATTGCGGTGACCAAAAACTGGATGCAGTATTCCAGAGGTGGAATTTTATCAAGGCATTATCAAGTGGTTTTTTGTATGTGATCTTGAGTCTGTCCCTCTATCGAAAGGGCTAGGATGTTGTTTGCCTAGGATGCTACGTAACATTCTGAAGAAGTGGAGGATAGAAGTCGGGGTCCATCAGTCCAGAGCAGCAACACCCCAGTGGTGGGATTACTACCGGTTCTGTGGGCGTGGCTTGGTGGGTGTGGCTTGGTGGGCATGGAAGGGAAGGATACCGCAAAATCCCCATTCCTCCCACTCCCGGGAAGGACATGCAAAATCCCCTCCCTCCCTACCCCACTAACCTGCTTTCCAGCTCAGTTCTCCCGTGCAGGGCAACCAAAGAAGAACCAGCCGATCAGCTGGGACTCAGTGGGAGGCAGAGAAGAGATGGGGTTGGCAGGGCCAGTCAGAGGTGTAGGATTGGCCGATTCTCTGAACTACTCCAAATTTCCGGTTCTCCAGAACCAGTCAGAACCGGCTGAATCCCACCTCTGGTCTGAATGTTCAGTGAAGCAGTGGACTTACACCCCAGTTGTGGCTTGTTGCCTGCTTAATGAATGGGACAGAGACAGGGAGGGTTGAAAAAGTAAGAATGGCAGGCACGGCTGTGTGATTGGAGAGCTGCCCTTTTTCCAGGTCCCACGTGCTGCAGGAAAGGGGGAAAAAAAACACCATGTCAACATCAAAGAAGTCTCAAGTCTGCCCCAATTATGGGTTAGGGAATCAAAGGAAAGCAACATCAGAAGCTCAATTTTCAGTTCCAAGAGGTTTCTGGGCCATGCTTGGCTTGTGGTCGACTGACAGCAGACGTGAGGTCTAGAATGGGATGACTTCGAAGGAATATCTAGACTTTAGAGGCCAGTGGCAGGCCGCGCTCCCCAAATTCTGCTCCCATTTGCAAGAATTGCAAAAAGGCCCTGAGATTTTTCTAGGCAACCTCCTTCCTCTCCCCACCTTCGTTCTGGAGAAGCTTTGAAGGCTCCAGAAAGCAGGTTCAGGAATGATGTCTATGGGGATATCTGAGAAGATGCTCGCAGGGTCACGTATAGTATGTTGTCCAAAGGTTCTGTACCATGGTGGGATTCAAATCTTTTACTATTGGTTCTCTGGGCGTGGCTTGGTGGGCATGGTGTGGCTTGGTGGGCGTGGCAGGGGAAGGATACTGCAAAATCCCATTCCCTCCCCACTCCCTAACCTGCTTTCCAGCTCCGTTCTCCTGTGCAGGGCAACCAAAGGAGACCCAGCTGATCAGCTGGGACTCAATGGGAGGCAGAGAATAGATGGGGTTGGCAAGGCCAGTCAGAGGTGGGATTGGCCGGTTCTCTGAACTACTCCAAATTTCCGCTACTGGTTCTCCAGGACTGGTCAGAACCGGCTGAATTACCACCTCTGTTGGAAATTTCCATGATTCAAACTCAGGGTCTCGGGAGTTGCTTCACTGGGCTTCTTTTGGGCTTCTGAGACCTCCTTAGAAAGGAGAATCTTTGGAACTCGGTGTTGGATGGTGGGCTTCTCGGTAGTTTCTGAACTGGGTGGTTTTCTTGCAGACGTTTCATGACCCAGCTTGGGAGCATCATCCGTTCTAGAAGAGAGTGGGATTTGTGGGAAGGAGGGGGAGAAGGAGGAGGATTTGTGGGGTCTTTGGTGCTCTCTGAGCTTGGTGTTTTTCTTGCAGACGTTTCCTGACCCAACTAGGTTACATCATCAGTGCTAGGAGGAAGTAGGCAGGAGAGGAGGAGGAGGAGGAGGAGGAGGAGGAGGAGGAGGACTGTGGGGTTCAGTCAGAGGTGGCATTTGCTGGTTCTCCGAACCACTCAAAATAACTGCCGGAACCCCGACACTGAGAGGATAAAGGAGAGAAATGCACAGGGGCGGATGGAAGGGCTGATCCTGTGCTTTTCTTTCTCCTCTTAGCTGATCGTGGGAGCTTTTTTTTTACTACCAGTTCGGCTGAACCGGGCTGAACCGGTAGCATTTCACCACTACTCCGGGTCTTCAAATGTGGCCTCACTCACCTCTTCCTTTCACTCCCTTTTGCAGGGCAAGTTGGAGATGACGCTGGAGATCATCAATGAACAAGAGCATGAAGAACGGCCAGCTGGGCTGGGCCGGGATGAACCCAATATGAACCCCAAGCTAGAAGACCCAAAGTAAGAGCCGCCAAGAGAAGTGCAAGGGTTGGTTTGGTTTGATTTCTCTTCCTCTTTGGAGTCCGCTGCAGAGAATGAGAAGAATTTTTAAGGGAAATCTGTGAAGTAACTATGGGTTCCAATACTGCTGCCTCTCACATATAGCCATGCTTGGGGAAGAGGGGGAAATTGAAAAAGAAAAGAATGCATGTCAATAATATCACAGGGTCTCACACTTACAAATATCACAAGGTCTCCAACCTTGGCCACTTTAAGACTGTGGACTTCAACTCCCAGAATTCCCCAGAAAACAAAGCTGGCTAGGGAATTCTGGGAGCTGAAGTCCACCAGTCTTAAAGTCGCAGACTGGGGGATTCTGGGAGCTGAAGTCCACAAATCTTAAATTTGCCAAGATTGAAGAGCCCTAGTCTAAGGCCAACTTTTTGGACCTCAGGGACCACCAAACTCATAATTTTAGATCCCAGGGACCACTAACCGGTTCTGTGGATGTGGCCTAATGTGTGGGTGTGGCTTGATGATCATGTGACTGGCTGGGCATGGCTTGTATGTAAATATTATCAATATTTACGTAAATATTGAATTTTTTATTAAAAAAGAGCAACTTTTACCCAAAATCAGGCAAAGCAGGCAGATTGAGTTGCTCACAGAATCACAGATTCATTCAGAGATCTATCTATCTGCCATTGGCTAGCTCAGTCTGTCACATAAAATTTGCTTGCAAGCAAACTCATAAAATTTGCTAGCAAGCAAACTCACAAAATTAACTCACAACACACCATGCATGTAGATATTGGAATTTTTTATTTTAAAAAAGAGCAACTTTTACCCCAAATCAGGCAGAGCAGGCAGGCAGATTGAGTTGCTCACAGAATCATTGAGTGATCTATCTATCTGTCATCGGCTAGCTCAGTCTCTCAAATTTGCTTGCCGTGAGTCTGCACTGAATTTACTTGCAAGCAAAACTTCAGTCCTAAGGGAGGTTCGGCTATGCTGAGCCAAAGATCTAAAGACTAGCTAGAAAGCAAGAAATCCAACCATTTTCTGCTTCCTAGCTAATCTAAATCTCCCGGCACAGCAGAACAGATGATGGTCGGAAAAAGGAAAAATAGCAGTTTAGCAGGCAAGTTTACCGGGTAAGGAGTGAGTGGGTGGGGAGGGATCCCGCGGGCCATGTGGGCGGTGCAGCCTTGTGTTTCTGTGCAGCCTGTATTAATTGCTTTGTGAGGGTGCTCTGGGGGTGAGATTTCTCTGTGGCCCAACAAAATTTTCTCACGGGCCGCAGTCCACCGGTTGGCAACCACTGGTCCAAGGTGTTCTTGACTTTCCTTTCCAGAGAAATCAGAGACAAGGTGTAGGAAGGCCTCCCCGCTGTGTATAAAAGCCAGGCTTGGCACCCTGGCCATAACTGGTCCATCCTGGGCCCATGATGGGGTTGCGGGTCCTATGCCGGGTGATCTTAACTTCCTCCCCCCACTGAGATGCTCTTGGTTGCAGGCGCCCGGAGACCTCCTTCCTGTGGTTCACCTCGCCCTACAAGACCTTGAAGTACATCTTGTGGAGAAGGTTCAAGTGGGTCTTTCTCATCTTCCTCATTGTCTTCGTTCTGTTGCTTTTCCTGGGGATCTTCATCTACGCCTTCCCGGTAAGATCGCGGGGCTTTCGAACTTCATCCCTTCTTCTCTCTTCCTTCCATTTCTTCCTCCCTTTTCTCTCCTCTGGACTCTTTCTTTCATCTTCTTCTCAAACCTGTCTTCTCCTGGGGCTTTGGGACTGGAGTCTTAGTGGACAACCAGCTACATATGAGCCAGCCATGTACAGTGGCAACCAAGATTGCCAATGCAATCTTAAGTTGCATTAACAGAGGGATACAATCCAGATCAAGGGAGGTACTAATACCATTCTGTGAAGCCTTAGTAAGGCCACACCTAGAGTCCTGCATCCAGTTTTGGTCATCACACACTAAAAAAGATGTTGAGGCTCTAGAAAAAGTACAGAGAAGAGCAACCAGGATGATTAGGGGACTGGAGAGTAAAACATATGAAGAATGGTTACAGGAACTGGGCCTGGCTAGTCTAGGGAAGAGAAGGACCAGGGGAGACAGGAGAGCATCTTCCAATATTTGAGGGGCTGCCACAGAGAAGAGAAAGGGGGTCAAGCTATTTCCCAAGGCACCCGAAGGCCAGACTAAGGAATAATGGATGGAAACTGAACAAGGAGAGATTCAACCTGGAAATAAGGAGGAATTTTCTGACAGTGAGAACAATTAACCACTGGAACAGAAATTGCCTTTGGAAGTTGTGGGAGCTTTATCCCTGGAAGCTTTTAAGATGATATTGGACTGCCATTTGTCAGAAATGGTGTAGGGTCTCCTGCTTGGGCAGAGGGGGTTGGACTAGATGACCTACAAGGTCCTTTCCAACTCTGTTAATCTAAATCTAAATCTAATCTGAAACCCCAACGGAAGCCTCTTAAAATCCTGCTTGCACAATGTAGCACACTCTGGTGGCAAAGGTTTTCGTTCTGTCCAAGAAGTTGGACAGAAAATATTTTCAAAAAATATACATATATTTAATTGATTTATGTAAATCAGAAGAGATTGCTGCTCAGGGCCTTTTCTTGGGTGAGAGTAGATGACCTTCAAAGTATCCCTTCGACAGCTTTGTGGCTCTTATCCAATGTTATGGAACCATTTCTTGGTCCCCGCTCCCCATATTTTTAAGCAGAGGCGCCCAGCCAGGGTCGTCCTTGCTCAGGGTAGGGGGTCAACTCTTCAGAGCCCCTCAAAGGATGGAGGGGCTCGGCGTTGTGGTTGGGACGGAGCAGGAGAGCCATGGAAACCCCATGTATGAAAAGTTTGGGCAGCCCGACTCGCCGTTCCTGGAACGCAAGCGAGGCATGTCCTGGAATTTCTCTCCTTTGGAAGAAGTCTTTCATTCCCTCCCCGCAAATTCTGAGGTTGCTGACTTGAATGTCTCACCCTGAATCTGGGTCTTTGCGCTGTTCTGTTCCACATTACTCTTTGGCAACCCCACGAGTGGGGAGGGGAGGGGCAGGGCAGGGGGAGGGAGGGAGGGAGGGAGGGGTGTGGTGGAGAAGGGGAGCCCCAGAACGCAGCAGTGAGACGGCTTTGTGGATTCGTCTCACAAATGATTCTGTTCCAGGATCTGTGGGGTTGCCCCAAAGAAGAGGGGGGGTAGGTGGGGTCAACTTATTCTCCAAGGCACCTGAAAGCAGGAGAAGAAACGATGGATGGAAATTAATCCAAGAGAGAAGCAACTTAGAACTAAGGAGAAATTTCCTGACAGTGAGAACAATTAATCAGAGGAACAACTTTGCCTCCAGAAGTTGTGAATGCTCCAACACTGGAAGTGTTTAAGAAGAGGCTGCATAACCATTTGTCTCCTGCTTGATCAGGGGGCTGGACTAGAAGTCCTCCAAGGGCCCTTCCAGTTCTGCTGTTCTGTCATTCTGATTGCAGGTGGGAAACAGAAGCATTAGAGCAGGGGTCCCCAACCACCGGTCCATGGACCGGTACCGTCCGTGAAACAAGTCCTACCGGGCTGCTGGTTTGCTGGGCGCCGCCATCTTGTTTTGATGAAAAAGTGCTTCCGGTGAGCTTTTCCGGTAGAAAGCTCACCGGAAGCACTTTTCATCAAAACAAGATGGCGGCGCCAGCGCTTCTACCCGGAAAAGCTCACCGGAGCGCTGGCGCCGCCATCTTGTTTTGATGAAAAGTGCTTCCGGTGAGCTCACCGGAAGCACTTTTTCATCAAAACAAGATGGCGGTGCCCAGCTGATGCCGGTACCGGGCCGCAGCATAAAAAAGGTTGGGGATCACTGCATTAGAGAATAATTTCTAAGACGTTAATCGGTCCACCATTGGGGTAGGGCAGGGGGAGTTAGGGGAGGGGGCTGAAGCAGGACATTTCCACTAGGCTGGGAGTCAGCAACCCGTGGCTTTGTAAAGCCTTTGTAAGACCACACCTAGAGTACTGCATCCAGTTTTGGTCACCACACTATAAAAAAGATGTTGAGAATCTAGAAAAAGTGCAGAGAAGAGCAACCAGGATGATGAGGGGACTGGAGGCTAAAACATACAATAAATGGTCACAGGAACCGGGTATGGCTAGTCTAGGGAAGAGAAGGACCAGGGGAGACAGGATAGCAGTCTTCCAATATTTGAGGGGCTGCCACAGAGAGGAGGAAGGGAATCAAGCTATTTTCTAAAGCACCCAAAGGCCACACAAGGAATAATGGATGGAAACTGAACAAGGAGAGATTCAACCTGGAAACAAGGAGAAACTTTCTGACAGTGAGAACAATCAACCCATGGAACAGAAGTTGCCCTTGGAAGTTGTGGGAACTTAATCCCTGGAGGCTTTCAAGAAGAGATTGGACTGCCATCTGTCAAAACTGATATAGAGTCTCTTGCTTGGGCAGAGGGGGTTGGACTAGATGACCTACAAGATCCCTTCCAACTCTGTTAATCTACCTAAGATGATCAAAGATCTGGAGATACGATGAACGGCTGCAGGAACTGGGCCTGGCTAGTCTAGTGAAGGGAAGGACCAGGGGAGACAGGATAGCAGTCTTCCAGTATTTGTGGGGCTGCCCCAGAGAGGAGGAAGGGGTTCGAGCTATTTTCCAAGGCACCTGAAGGCCAGACAAGGAATAATGGATGGAAACTGAACCAGGAGAGATTCAACCTGGAAATAAGGAGGAAATTTTCTGACAGTGAGAACCATCATCCGATGGAACAGAAGTTGCCTTCGGAAGTTGTGGGAGCTTCATCACTTGAGACCTTCAAGAAGAGACCGGACTTCCATTTGTTAGAAATGGTGTAGGGACTCCTGCTTAGGCAGGGGGTTGGACTAGATGACCTACAAGTTCCCTTCCCACTCTGATGAGCTCTTATCTGTTACCTGAGTCCAAAGACCCTCGGTGCTCTCTGAGCTGGGTTGTTTCCTTGCAGGCCTTTCATGACCCAACTAGATAACAGCATCAGCGCTAGAAGGAGTGGGGAAGGGTATCACCGTGACCCGGGGACACTGCAATACGAGCCGGTCGCTAAGCATCCGGATTCTGATCAAGTGACCCTAGGGATGCTTCTCATGGTCGTAAGTGGGGGGAAACGGTTGTAAGGTCAACCGGTTTCAGTGCCACTCTTGTGTCTCTAAATGAACGGCCGTATGTCGAGGACTAGGCTGGAGTTTCCAGCCAGACGGGAAGAACTGCTCACCTGCAGACCAACCCTAAAAACCAGAGCTACAATATTCTGGCGGGCTTCCCGTGAAAGTCCAAACGATGGGAAATTAATTAGAAGGCTCCAGCAGAGAAAAGAGCTAATGGAGCAGAAGGACAAACCTTCCCTTAGGCTTCTTGACCGGGGAGGGGAGAGGGAGGGGCATTCCTCCCCCTCCCCTTCCCCCAGACTGCAAGACAACTTTGGATGCCTGCAGAAATGGCTCAAACCCCCACCCCCACCCCCTACGTCTCCTGCTCCTTGGCTGCTGCTGGCTGCTGATCTCTTTCCAGGGCTGGTTCTTCCTTTCTTTCTTTCTTTCTTTCTTTCTTTCTTTCTTTCTTTCTTTCTTTCTTTCTTTCTTTCTTTCTTTCTTCCTTCCTTCCTTCCTTCCTTCCTTCCTTCCTTCCTTCCTTCCTTCCTTCCTCCTTTCTCTTCCTCCTCCTTTTCTTTCTTTCTCTCCCACCCACCCTCCCTTCCTCCCTCCTCCTTTCTTTCTTTCTTTCTTTCTTTCTTTCTTTCTTTCTTTCTTTCTTTCTTTCTTTCTTTTCTTTCTTTCTTTCTTTCTTTCTTTCTTTCTTTCTTTCTTTCTTTCTTTCTTTCTTTCTTTCTTTCTTTCTTTCTTCCTTCCTTCCTTCCTTCCTTCCTTCCTTCCTTCCTTCCTCCCTTTCTCTTCCTCCTCCTTTTCTTTCTTTCTCTCCCATCCTCCCTTCCTCCCTCCTCTTCTTTCTTTCTTTCTTTCTTTCTTTCTTTCTTTCTTTCTTTCTTTCTTTCTTTCTTTCTTCTTTCTTCCTTCCTTCCTTCCTTCCTTCCTTCCTACTTTCCTTCCTTCCTTCCTTCCTCCCTTTCTCTTGCTCCTCCTTTCTTTCTTTCTCTCCCATCCTCCCTTCCTCCCTCCTCCTTTCTTTCTTTCTTTCTTTCTTTCTTTCTTTCTTTCTTTCTTTTTTTTCTTTCTTCCTTCCTTCCTTCCTTCCTTCCTTCCTTCCTTCCTTCCTTCCTTCCTTCCTTCCCTCCCTCTTCTTCCTCCTTTTCTTTCTTTCTCTCCCACCCTCCCTTCCTCCTTCCTTCCTTCCTTCCTTCCTTCCTTCCTTCCTTCCTTCCTTCCTTTCCTTCCTTCCTCTTCCTTCCTTCCTTCCTTCCTTCCTTCCTTCCTTCCTTCCTTCCTTCCTTCCCTTCCTTCCTTCCTTCCTTCCTTCCTTCCTCTTCCTCACTTCCTTTTTCATTTCCTCCCTCTCTCCCTCTCCCTTCCCTCCCTCCCTCCCTTTTTCTTTTTCTGGCATTGGCCTCCCTAATTCAATCCAGTGGGTTGTGAAGGGAACCCCCTGCCTGCCTGGTGTGCGCGCGCGCGTGTGTGTGTGTGTGTGTGTGTGTGTGTGTGTGTGTCTGAATCAAAGCCGGGTTTCAGGAGAGCTTTTTCCAGCGCTGTCAACCTGCCCGTAAACTGGCTCCCTCCGGAGAAAGGGAAGCAAGGCTGTCTTTAGATGTCTGCAGCCGGCTCCTGCCGGGGAGGCAGCCTGCGGCAAAGCGGGGAAGGGGGAGGATTTGGCTGTTCCTTCTCCACAGCCCCCCCTGACCCCGACTGGGAATGCAAGGCTGCTTCCAACCCGCCAATAAATCTGTGTTAACAGCAGAATAACAGAATAACAGAGTCAGAAGGGACCTTGGAGGTCTTCTAGTCCAAAGTCCTTATATAATTCTAGACAAATGGCTGTCCAACCTCTTCTTAGAAACCTCCAGGGAGCTCCTCTCCCTGAGTAATTTCCATCCCTTGATTCTTGTCCTGTTCTCTGGTGCTTTGTAGAATAATTAGACAACCCCCCACCCCCCGCTTTGCAGGAGAGGTTGCAAGCAAAAGGGACACCTGTCATTGGCTCACTCATTTCTCTTGAGATGGGTGCCCTGGGCGATTATCTGGGGTGAGATTAATTCTATTGGCCCCAAAGAAAAGCATGTGAGATCACGGAATAGAATAGAATTCTTTATTGGCCAAGTGTGGTTGGACACACAAGGAATTTGTCTTGGTGCAAATGCTCTCAGTGCACATAAAAGAAAAGATACATTCATCAAGAGTCAAGAATCATCAGGTACAACACTTAATGGTAGTCATAGGGTACAATAAGCAATCAAATCATACTAGGAAACAGTGAATAGAATAGAATAGAATAGAATAGAATAGAATAGAATAGAATAGAATAGAATAGAATAGAATAGAATAGAATAGAATTCTTTTTATTGACCAAGTGTGGTTGGACACACAAGGAATTTGTCTTGGTGCAAATGCTCTCAGTGTACATAAAAGAAAAGATACATTCATCAGGAGTCGAGAATCATAAGGTGCAACATTTAATGATAGTCATAGGGTACAATAAGCAATCAATTCATACTAGGAAACAGTCAATGGAATGGAATGGAATAGAATAGAATAGAATAGAATAGAATAGAATAGAATAGAATAGAATAGAATAGAATAGAATAGAATAGAATAGAATAGAATTCTTTATTGGCCAAGTGTGATTGGACACACAAGGAATTTGTCTTGGTGCAAATGCTCCCAGTGTACATAAAAGAAAATATACATTTTTCCAGAGTCAAGAATCATCAGGTACGACACTTAATGATAGTCATAGGGTACAATAAGCAATCAAATCATACTAGGAAACAGTCAAGAGAAATCGTAAGGATACAAGCGACAAAGTTACAGTCATACAGTCACAAGTGGGAGGGGATGGGTGATAAGGAGTGATGAGAAGATTTAACAGTAATAGTAGTGCAGACTTTGTAAATAGTTGGACAGTGTTGAGGGAATTATTAGTTTAGCAGAGTGATGCTCTATAGCTCCTTTTGAGGGTAGGAGTTGAAACAGTTTATGTCCAGGATGTGAGGGGTCTGTAGATATTTTCACAGCCCTCTTTTGGACTCGTGCAGGATACACGAGTCAAAACATGAGATCTGGCACCTGTGGCTTCACTCCCTACCTGTCCAGGATGGGGAAAGTCTTCCCCAGAGGTGACAGGAAGTTGGGACAAAGTGAGTATCAACACATCCTTGACAGAGAAACAGAGGCTGCCACCCTGACAGTTCAGGGTGTCCTCCTCTGAGGTGAGAGTCGGGGGCTCGTTTGCCGCCATGCTCCTCCTACCTAAAGGGGCTGTTGCAGTTAGCGATGGTCGGGGGAAAGATGGCTTCTTCTGGGATGCTCCAGAGCTTTACACTCTCTCCATCTTTGTTTAACCTCTGTAACTGTGAGGCTTACCGGGGGGTAAGGGATCAGATCAGGTATATGTAGACAGAATCAAGATCCTATAAAGTGTTCGTACCACTTTGTAAGGCCTTGGTACAGCCACACCAGGAATCCTGCATCCAGTTTTGGTCGCCATGATGTAAACAAAGATGTTGAGACTCTTGGAAAGGATGCAGAGAAGAGCAACAAGGATGATCAGGGGGCTGGAGGCTAAAACATACGAAGTATTGTTGCAGGAATTGGGTCTATGTCTAGTTTAAGTATGTAAGTAAATAAGGAAGGAAGGAAGGAAGGAAGGAAGGAAGGAAGAGAGAAGGAAGGAAGGAAGGAAAGGAAGGAAGGAGGAAGAAGGGAAGGAAGGAAGGAAGGAAGGAAGGAAGGAAGGAAGGAAGGAAGGAGAAGGGAGGGAGGAAGGAAAGGAAGAAGGGAGGAGGTAGAAGGGAGAGAGAAAGAAAGGAAGGAGAAGGAAGAGAGGAGGAGGAAGGAAGGAAGGAAGGAAGGGAGGAAGGAAGGAAGGAAGGAAAGAAGGAAGGAAGGAAGGAAGGAAGGAAGGAAGGAAGGAGAGGAAGGAAGGAAGGAAGGAAGGAAGAAGGAGAGGAGGAGGTGGAAGGGAGGGAAGGAGAGAGAAGAAAGGAACGAAGGAGAAGGAAGGATGGAAGGAAGGAAGGAGAAGGGAGGGGAGGAAGGGAAGGGAAGGAAGGGTGGAAGGGAGAGAAGAAAGGAAGGAAGGAGGAGGAAGGAGGAGGGAGGAAGGGAAGGAAGGAAGTGAAGAAAGGAGGAGGTGAACGGAGGGAAGGGAAGGAGAAGGAAAGAAGGAGAAGGGAGGGAGGAAGGAAGGGAAGGGAGGAGGTGGAAGGGAGAGAAGAAAGGAAGGAAGGAGAAGGAAAGAGGGAAGGAAGGAGGGAAAGGAGGAAGCGTCCTATTTAAAACTATTTTAAAAATTGGCAAGGAAGCCATTTTGCCTATCCTGGCAAAACTACTTCTTACGTTTATGGCCCAGAAGAGCCACCGATCTCCATTTATGGTGGCGTTGGCCCTTTCTAGAAGAAGCTTGGTCCCACCACCGGTCCCTGCTCTGATCGGCACCTCTTGGCCTTGACTCCCCTGTGGTTCTTCTGTCCTCTCTGCAGAACTACGCCGCCATGAAGCTGGTGAAGCCCTTCAGCTGAACCCACCCCATCCCTGGAGCCGGGCCAGAGGCCAAGGAGAGCTGCGAAGATGGCAGGAGACCTCCCCATCCCACAACGGCGTGGAAGGAAGGAGCACTGACGTTGCCTTGTAGAAACCGCGTGACGGAGATGAAACCCCCAGATCTGAAAACCTGCCCCCTCCCCAGTTTTGTCCCAAATGCTGCTCCGGTGACCTGGCTGGAGCGACGTTTCCCGCCCCCCAAGCTGCACAGCCATGGTCTCATCTTCTGAAGAGGAAGCCCTTCCTGGAGACGCTTGAAGGTGGTGGGCTACGATGACCCTCAAGACCCCAGCAACCTGGAAATCCCTCTGGAGAAAGGAGAAGGGTGTGTGGCACAGAGAGGGTGAGGGCACCCAGCAAGGGGCCAAGAGGGCATCCGTGTAACTGCACCACCGAAGCCTACATCACAGGCTTGTTGTGATGCCTTGGACCCTTGCTTGGGTTGCTGGAGCAGAATTCCCTCCCAGAAGTTTGGACTACAATTCCCATCATTCCTCCCCCTCCCTGGGAGGAAACGGGGATGAGATTCAGCACCGCGGTAAGGTGGAGTGTCACTCTTTCTAAGGGACCTTCCTTGCCATGCTTAGCACAGGAAACCCTCCTTAGGGCCCCTTTCGTACACCACAGTTGGTAAATGCAGACAGACAGATACACACACACAACACACACACACCAGTGTTGGGTGCACAGTTCTGTCTGGCAGAGGAGCTTCGGGCGTTTTTGTGCAGGTGCAAATGACGCGCACGTAAAATGGGAGGTGGTGTTTTTTGCACCCGTCCGCGGTGCCTTCGTTCCTAAGGCATCGTCCTTGGTGCTCCACGGATGTCACAAGGGCCACCAGCCCTTAAAAGACGGCTGGGCAGTTCCCCAACTTTCATGCCCCCCCCGTGGGCAATCCTCGTCTTACAACAGTTTGCTCAGTGATCGTTCCAAGTTATAACGGCACCGGAAAAAGTGACTTACAACCATTTTTTTTCCCCCACCCTTATGATGGTTGCGACATCCCGGTAGTCCACGTGATTTACATTCGGATGCTTGGCCACTGGCCCATAGTTATGATGGCCGCAGATCCCTTTTCTTGCGACCTTATGATGAGCGAAGTCAACAAGGAAGTCAGACTCAAGAGGTGGCATTCAGTTGGTTTGGACCAGTTCTAGAGAACTGGTAGTGGAAATTTTGAGGAGTTTGGAGAACCAGCAAATGCCACCTCTGGCTGGCCCCGCCAACCCCATCTGTTGTATGCCTCCCATTGAGTCCCAGCTGATTGGCTGGGTCTTCTTTAGTTGCCCTGCACAGGAGAACGGAGCTGGAAAGCAGGTTAGTGGGGTGGGGAGGGAATGGAGATTTTGCAGTACAGCACTAGCAATAGCGCTTAGACTTATATACCACTTTACAGGGCTTTAAAGCCCTCTCAAAGCGGTTTACAGAGTCAGCCTCTTGCCCCAACAATCTGGCTCCTCATTTTACCCACCTCAAAAGGATGGAAGGTTGAGTCAACCCCGAGCCTGGTGGGATTCGACCTGCCAAATTGCAGTAGGAGTAGCTTGCAGTACTGCACTCTAACCACTGCCATGCCCACCAAGCCACGCCCATAAACCACGCCCACCAAGCCACACCACACCCACCAAGCCACACCCACAGAACCGGTAGTAAAATATTTGAATCCCACCACTGAATGGTACCCTATCAAGGACTTTCCTGCAGCAACAGCTGATAAGGCCGAGAGACAATGCTGGTCTTCTCTTTCCATCCTCCCTGATGTCCAGCCACCCTCCGGACCAGAATGGATTCTGGATCAGGATCCCGAAAGATCAGAGATCCACACACCCCCCACCAGCATTTTCCTCGCAGGGTTTGCTCTGGGGCTGCCCTGTACAGCTCCTGTACGGCTTCCAGGTGTGGCTAATGGGAATGTAGATTTTGCAGTATCCTTCCCCTGCCACACCCACTAAGCCACGCCCACAGAACCAGTAGTAAAAAAAAAAATTTTTTTTGAATCCCACCATTGGTCAGACTCGCTTAACAACGGTGTTACTCCGCTGCAGGGATTTGCTTAACGGCTGGGGCAAGAAAAGTCGTGAAAGAGGGGAAAAGCTCCCTTAACTTGGCAACATTAAATTTTGGGCTCCGTTGTAAGTTGAGGACTACCGTACTTCAAAAGCAAGAAGCAATAGAGATTTGAGGGTTTCCAGAAACGTCCTTCCAAATGTCTAAGGAGAGGGTTAAATTCTTGGGAAGGTCACGGCAGGCTGTTCATAACTGGGGATCATCCCCCCCAATATTGTAACGAAAACCTCTTCCTGGTTCTTTATACATTCTCCTGCGCCACCATCGTTGCTGCAAAACAGGACAACTGGCTGCAGCCAATTCGCCACCATCCATGCTCTCCGCCGCCAATTCACCACGGTCCTCCCCTTGCCGCAGCCAATTTAATTTAACAATTCAATTGAACACAAAGCCGTTTTAATCGTTGCCATTCACCTTTCGTTCTGTCCCTACTTTTTCATCCTTTCTTTGGATGATTCGGTCCCCACTGTTTCTTGGCTCTTAGAGTAACTCTTGTCCCGGGGTGAGTTGGCCACAGCAAGTTGGGCCCCTAACCTGAGACAGAACCCAGAATCCGGCTCTTCAATCCACTTCTAAACTGTTCTGGAATCCAGGAGGGGGGATGGCACGTTTTCCTTCTCACCTGTCTCTGTCCTTCGAAGCAATATTTGCACTACAGTTACTCACCAAATGCTATTAAATCTGGATGCTGGCGATGTGTGGTTTTCCAGAGCCTGAATTGGGTGGGTGGGTAGGTGAAAGGGGGGCTGGATGTGCAGACATACTCCATGCACCAGATTACTCCACTTATGAGAACAGCCAGCCAAGACCTGAGTTGGTTGAATTGGTACCCATATAGACTGGGTGAAACCAGGCTCAATAGCTCGATGTGAGAGGGATTTTGGAGTCTTAGTGGACAACCAGCTAAATATGAGCCAGCAGTGTGCAGCGGCAGCAGCCAAAAAAGCCAATGCAATCCTAAGTTGCATTAACAGAGGGATACAATCAAGATCAAGGGAGGTACTAATACACTCTATAAAGCCTTAGTAAGACCGCACCTAGAGCACTGCATCTAATTTTGGTCACCACACTATAAAAAAGATGTTGAGACTAGAAAAAGTGCAGAGAAGAGCAACCAGGATGATGAGGAGACTGGAGGATAAAACATATGAAGAACGGTTACAGGAACTGGGCTTGGCTAGTCTAGTAAAGAGAAGGACCAGGGGAGACAGGATAGCAGTCTTCCAATATTTGAGGGGCTGCCACAGAGAGGTGGGGGTGTTCAAGCTATTTTCCAAAGCACCCGAAGGCCAGACAAAGAATAATGGATGGAAGCTGAACAGGGAGAGATTCAACCTGGAAATAAGGAGAAACTTTCTGACAGTGAGAACAATCAACCGATGGAACAGAAGTTGCCTTTGGAAGTTGTGGGAGCTTCATCACTGGAGGCTTTCAAGAAGAGACTGGACTGCCATTTGTCAGAAATGGTGTAGGGTCTCTTGCTTGGGCCAGGGGTTGGACTAGATGATCTATAAGGTCCCTTCCAACACTATCTGTTGTTATATGTTATTATCTGTCTCCTTGGCATGGAAGTGTCCGGAATGGGCACCCATGGGTGGCCCATCAAGCTTTGCATCACCCTCCCTGGTTTTTCCCCTCCCTCCAGGCCCAAAAAACTCACCCCTGGGCCCGAGAAGCTTCCACCAAACACATGGAAATATACAGACATGTTCATGCAAGCACTCTTAAAACGGAAGAAACAGAGTTCCAGGGTGCAAGGCAATTATTCCAATAACTGAAACCCCAGGCCAAAATAAAAAAAAAATGGAGTGCATTCTCATCTGCCATAAAAATTTCAGCTCCATCCACTCTCAAAGAACCAGAGCAATAGTCCAATAAAAAAAATAGGCTTTTAAAATTGAAATTATTTTTTTAAATGAAGACGAATGGAAAGAAGGGATCTGTTTAGAAGTTTATAGAGCAGAGAAAGCAGGTAGGTGTCTCGTTTCCAAATTAGGTGTTTTAAAATTCTAGATGGAGTTTGAGAGCCAGTTTTGGTGTTGTGGTTAAGGCCCCGGGCTACGAACCAGGAGACCATGAATTTTAGTTCTACCTTAGGCCCATCTTGCCAGGTGACCTTGGGCCAGACACACCCTCTGCCTTAGGAGGAAGGCAATGGCAACCCACTTTTGAGAAACTTTCTCCACCCATTACCCCCAAAAAAAAAAAAAAAATCTGCAGGGATTTGTTCTGGCAGTCTCTGAAAATTGGTCAGAAGGAAATAATAATAATCCAGATATAAAGCATGACAACCTTTTTCTGCAAAGAAAGAGGAGAGAGAAAAAGAACAGAAAGGAAGGAAGAGAGAAAGAAAGAAAAATAGAGAAAATAAGGGAGGGAGAGAAAGTAAGCAAAAGAGAAAGGAAGAGGGAGAGAAAAGAAGAGAAAAAAGAGAAAGGAAGAGGGAAAGAGAGGGAGAGGAAGAAAAAAGAGAAAGAAAAAAGAAAGAAAAAGAGAGAGAAAGAGGTTTGTTTCACTTAGCTTTCGAAAACATCTGTACAGCCCTGTCCCAAGTGGCTGGGTTCATGCAACGGTTTTATCCCGATTAGCTATCCCGGTTTTCTTGAATCATGAATTATTTTCATCGGAGCAGGGAATGAAAAAAAGGGTTTGCTTCATAGAAGTTTCCATATTCACTGCTATGATAATCCAGAGATACCAAGCCAAGCCTAATCTGCATATGCTATTCCCTACTTATTCTGTCTGGGTAAATAGATTGTGACATCTAATAAGCAGACCCAGGACGCTGGAGGAATAATTTTATTGCAAGATCAGAATCCAGGTTGGTCACCAGGACCGTCCAATGCCTAGCAAACTTGATTCCTGAAATTTGCCTCACGTATACTTCCTCTCAGGCTCATACTCTCCAGAGTGTTCACAAAGAAATGGATTTTCCCCCGGGCCCCGGGGTTCACAAGAAATGACTATCAGAGCATTAGTATTTCCTATATTATTATTATTAACACGCTCTGATGCTAAGGAGTTCACTCCCCCTCTCCACCTGAAAAGAAATCTGTTCCAAATGCAAAACACAAACAGAGGAGAGGAGTTTCAATTTCAGTTTCAGTTTCACAGCAGCACCAAGCACCTTTAGTACAGAACGGTTGAGCTAAGCCGCGCCCAGGCTCCTTGCTGTCTCCTCCTTGCTCACACAGCAAATATTGCTTCAGTTTCCAAACAGGCCTCAGCTCTCTCACACACTGACAGGACGCTAGCCAGATGAATATTGATGGATGCTGGTAGGCGGAGGCAGAATTCTCCGCCTCCCCTTATTCTCCTCCCCCAAAACTAAGCCCGACCACTTAGTTTTGTAGCGAAGCACAAGTATCTTGCTAGTTGGTAATATTTTAGGCTGCTCTGGAAAACACAGCACGGTGCAGAATTAGCCTGATTTGAGTTTTGAAAAAAGTTACACCTTATTCAAGATATTGCCACCAAAGAGAAACCACAGCTAGTCCTCATTTAGTGACGGAAGTGATGGCGGTACTAAAAAAAGGGGGGGACTTACGACCATTGCAACATTCCCGTAGTCACGTAATCAAAATCTGGACACTTGGCAACTGGCATGTACTTATGACGGTAGCAATTGTCCCAGGGTTGTGCGGTCCCTTCTGACGAGCAAAGTCAAGCCGGATTCATTTAACGGCCGTGTGATTAAACTTACCTTGCAGGGATTCCCTTCACAACGGTTCACAAGAAAGGTTCCGCAAAACTCCCTGAACCACTGCCTCGCTTAGCAATGGAAATTGGGGTCATAAGTCAAGGGCTATCTGCAATGTTGGGCATGGGATATTTTCAGGTGCTTTTTGCTTCCTTAACCCATGTATCTTCCTTGCCTTTATTTATTTATTAAATAAGAAAATTGGAATGGAATGGAATAGAAAATAGGAATTGAATCGAATCAAAAATAGGAACGGAACGGAACGGAACAGAACAGAACAGAACAGAACAGAACAGAAATGAATGGAATGGAATGGAATGGAATGGAATAGAATGGAATAGAATAGAATAGAATAGAATAGAATAGAATAGAATAGAATAGAATAGAATAGAATAGAAATGAATGGAATGGAATGGAATGGAATAGAATAGAATAGAATAGAATAGAATAGAATAGAATAGAATGGAATGGAATGGAATGGAATGGAATGGGATAGGATAGGATAGGATAGGACAGGACAGGACAGGACAGGACAGGGTAGGGTAGGGTAGGGTAAGGTAGGGTAGGGTAGGGTAGAGTAGAGTAGGGAAGAATCGAATCAAATAGAATCGAATTGAATCAAATCGAATAAAACAGAACAGAATAGAATAAAATATAGAAATCGAATTGAAAACAGGAATGGAATAGGATAGGATAGGATAGGATAGAATAGAGTAGAATTGAATGGAATGGAATGGAATAGAATAGAATAGAGTAGAATAGAATATAGGAATCGATAGAAAATAGGAATGGAATGGAATAGGATAGGATAGGATAGGATAGGGTAGACTAGAGTAGAATTGAATGGAATGGAATAGAATAGAGTAGAATAGAATATAGGAATCAAATAGAAAACAGGAAGGAATGGAATGGAATGGAATAGGATAGGATAGGATAGGATAGGATAGGATAGGATAGGATAGGATATAGGAATCCAATAGAAAACAGGAATGGGATAGGATAGGATATCAGCTGACCCTGAGGACACAGATAAACTTCCAAGTGGCCTCGACGGCTCTCTAAAAGGATGCAAATGAATTGCTGTCTGCAAGGAGTATAAATCCTTCCGTTCCTCATCCTCCTGTCAGAGCTGAAGAAGCTTCTTGGATGAGAAGCGAAATGTCTTCAAAAGAAAAAAAACCCCAGAAAGTCCAGTTGCCTCTTGAAAAAAAAAAAAGCACCTTTGGGACAACCAAGACCTGGATGGGTGAGAATCTCCGAAGACATTTAAGGAACAAAGAAGCAGGTCTTCTGGTTTTCTGATCTCACACCTTGTGGTTTGATTGTGTCCAAGCACACGTGTTGTGTGTACTGGGCAGGGGGCTTATGTGCACGCACACATGTTATATTCATTAGTCCCAAACGTGCAGGGAATTGGAGAAGGGAGGCTTAGATTTCAGGCTTGGGTTCCACCCCTTCGGGGCCTGCAGGACTCGTCTTCAAAGGGATGGAACTGCAGAACTTCTCAAGATCTTTGGTGCATCTGCCAGGTTGCGGCCTGGGTTTTCCTTTGAAGAGGAGAGGGCTGTTTTTTTTGTTTTGTGTTTTGGGGGTCTGGCTGCTCTCTTTCATCCCCGTCTTTGAAATCAACCTGGCCAGAATTCCCAAGTTCCCGATCTCTGAATTTTCTCAAAGAACGAAGTTTGCAAGTTCAGAAGAAAGAAAGAAAGAAAGAAAGAAAGAAAGAAAGAAAGAAAGAAAGAAAGAAAGAAAGAAAGAAAGAAAGAAAGAAAGAAAGAAAGAAAGAAAGATGATCGTGTTGGAGTTGAAGACAAAAGTATTTTGTCAGGATGGCACAGCTGATTTCTGAGCACGATGTGAGGGTCAAGTAAGTCCCCAAAGGGCTTTCTCCAAAAGGCCACTGGACTTTCTTGGTTGTTTTCTCTATAAACATTTCGCTTGTCATCCAAGAAGCTTCTTGAGTTCCAAATTCGGGCTCAAGCTGCTTGTCAGCATGACAGGCATATTCACAAGACATTCTCCAGTCCTTCTCCTTGTGCTATTTTTTTTTTCTAACTCGCTATCTTTCCTCTGATGGCTTAGAACAGGGGTGTCCAACCTTGGCAACTTTAAGCCTGGAGGACTTCAACTCCCAGAATTCCCCAGCCTGGGGAATTCTGGGAGTTGAAGTCCTCCAGGCTTAAAGTTGCCAAGGTTGGACACCCCTGGCTTAGAAAAAGAGCGTCCAGGTGTTTCCAGATGCAATTGAAAAGGGTGGTCTAATCATGGTGACTCACACGAATGCTGTTTATGTCAATAGAGCAAATGAAGATCTCCCGGGTCCCTTCCAACTCTGTTATTCTGTCAAGTTGCAGACTTAAAGGCGGAAAAACAAAGAAACTAGCAGAATTGGAAAGGATTTTTGGAGGTCTTCTAGTCCAACACCCTGTTGAGGCAGCAAAGCCTACAACCTTTCAGACAAATGACTGTCTCATCTCTTCTTGAAGAGCACCCACAATGTCTGGAGACAAAATGTTCCACTGATTGATTGTTGTCACTGTCAGGAAATTCCTCCTGAAGGAGGAGGAGGAAGGAGGGAGGAGCAGGAGGGGCAGGAGAGAAGAAGAAGAAGAAAGGAGGAGGAAGAGGATGGGGAAGGGAGGAGAAGAAGGAGGAGGAGGAGGAGTAAGAGGAGAAGAAGAAGAAAGGAGGAGGAAGAGGATGGGGGAAGGGAGGAGAAGAAGGAGGAGGAGGGGGAGTAAGAGGAGCAGAAGAAGAAAGGAGGAGGAAGAAGATGGGGGAAGGGAGGAGAAGGAGGAGGAGGAGTAAGAGGAGAAGAAAAGAAAGGAGGAGGAAGAAGAGGGGAAGGGAGGAGAAGGAGGAGGAGGAGGGGGAGTAAGAGGAGAAGAAAAAGAAAGGAGGAGGAAGAAGATGGGGAAGGGAGGAGGAGGAGGAGGAGGAGGAGGGGAGTAAGAGGAGAAGAAGAAGAAAGGAGGAGGAAGAGGATGGGGGAAGGGAGGAGAAGAAGGAGGAGGAGGAGTGGGAGGAGGAGGAGCAGAAGGAGGAGGGGAGAGGAGGAGGAGGGGGAGGAGGAGGAGGGGAGAGGAGGAGGAGGAGAAGAAGAATCAAGAATCATCATCATCATCATCATCATCATCATCATCATCATCATCATCATGAGGAAGAGGAGGAGGAGGTGTGAGATCCCTCAGGGGAGACTAAAATATAGGCAGTCCTCAACTTACGACCACATTTAAGTCCAAAATATCTGTTGCTCAGTGAGAGAGTCCTTAAATGAGTTTTGCGACCTTTCTTGCCACAACGGTTAAGCGAATGCCTGCAGTTCCTAAACGGTCGTTAATTTGAACCAGGCTTCCCCCTGGACTTTGCTTGTGAGGAGGTCGCAAAAGGGGATTGTGTCACCCCCCCCTGGGACACTGTGACTATCGTAAATCGGAGCCAGTTGCCAAGCGTCCGAATTCTGACCACGAGGATGCGGCAACAGTCATAAAGTGTGGGAAAACAGTCATCAGTCACATTTTCCAGTGCTGCTGTAACTTCGAACACTAAACAAAATATTGTCAGTCGAGGACTACCTGTACGAAGGTCGGTGTGCAAAATCCAACCAGGTGCAAGGGTCTTTCTTTTCCCGCTCCTCCGAGAACTTGCACAACCTTGCACGACCTATGAAAGAACGAAGCGGAACAATGACTGATGACATAATTTTACTGGCCCACAATAGAAAGTGTCCCCGTATATTGCATGACGGTGTGGTAGGCTGGCTTGACAGCCACGGATAGAAAGACACTATAGAGGGTGGTGAGCACAGTGTTAGGATTCCTGAAATTACCCCCATTTAAATCATGAGTCTCTAGCCAAACTTCCAAAACTTAAAGCCAGCCAAGACCTGAGTTGGTTGAATTGGTACCCATATAGACTGGGAGAAACCAGGCTCAATAGCAGGAACTGGGAGAGGGATCTTGGAGTCTTAGTGGACAACCAGCTAAATACGAGCCAACAGTGTGCAGCAGCAGCCAAAAAAGCCAATGCAACCCTAAGTTGCATAAAGAGAGAGATACAATCAACATCAAGTGAGGTACTAATACCACTCTATAAAGCCTTAGTAAGACCACACCTCTAGAGTACTGCATCCAGTTCTGGTCACCACACTATAAAAAAGATGTTGAGGCTCTAGAAAAAGTGCAGAGAAGAGCAACCAGGATGATTAGGGGACTGAGGCTAAAACATATGAGGAACGGTTACAGGAACTGGACCTGGCTAGTCTAGGGAAGAAAAGGACCAGGGGAGACAGGAGAGCATCTTCCAATATTTGAGGGGCTGCCACAGAGAGGAGGAAGGGGTCAAGCTATTCTCCAAGGCACCTGAAGGCCAGACAAGGAACAATGGAAGGAAACTGAACAAGGAGAGATTCAACCTGGAAACAAGGAGAAACTATCAGACAGTGAGAACAATCAACCAGTGGAACAGAAGCGGCCTTCGGAAGCTGTGGGAGCTTCATCACTTGAGACTTTCCAGAAGAGATTGGACTCCCATCTGTCAGAAATGGGGTAGAGTTTCCTACGTAGGCAGGGGTTGGACTAGATGACCTACAAGGTCCCTTCCAACTCTGATTATCCGTTATCTGTTTAACGCGTGATTCGCCTGCGCGCAGATAACAGCAAACACTGGCCACGCGATTCAGCTGAGCTAAGAAACAAAAGAATACAGGAGAGGTGAGAGGTGAGAGCAGGGGCGGAAGGGCGGGGCCAGTAAAAATTTTTCCCTACCCGGATGCAAGAACTGGTCCAAACCGGCTTAATACCATCCCCGGTTTCCCCCCAGAGTGGCTTGACTTCACCATGGGGTGAAGCACCTACCTGCCTCCCCAGCTGCTGCTGCTGTCCCCCATCAGCCACACCTGGAAGCCGTAAAGGAGCCGTACAGGGCAGCTCCAGAACAAACCCAGTGAGGAAAATGCTGGTGGGGGATGTGTGGATCTCTGATCTTTCGGGATCCTGATCCAGAATCCATTCGGGTCCGGAGGATGGCTGGGCATCAGGGAGGATGGAAAGAGAAGACCAGCATTGTCTCTCGGCCTTATCAGCTGTTGCTGCAGGAAAGTCCTTGATAGGGTACCATTCAGTGGTGGGATTCAAATATTTTACTACCGGTTCTGTGGGTGTGGCTTGGTGGGCGTGGTTTATGGGCGTGGCTTGGTGGGCATGGCAGTGGTTAGAGTGCAGTACTGCAAGCTACTCCTACTGCAATTTGGCAGATCGAATCCCACCAGGCTCCGGGCTGACTCAACCTTCCATCCTTTTGAGGTGGGTAAAATGAGGAGCCAGATTGTTGGGGCAAGAGGCTGACTCTGTAAACCGCTTTGAGAGGGCTTTAAAGCCCTGTAAAGCGGTATATAAGTCTAAGCGCTACTGCTAGTGCTATACTGCAAAATCCCCATTCCCTTCCCACCCAACTAACCTGCTTTCCAGCTCCGTTCTCCTGTGCAGGGCAACTAAAGAAGACCCAGGCGATCAGCTGGGACTCAATGGGAGGCAGAGAAGAGATGGGGCTGGCGGGGCCAGTCAGAAGTGGGATTGGCCAGTTCTCCGAACGAACCAAAATTTCTGCTACCGGTTCTCCAGAACTGGTCAGAACCGGTTGAATACCATCTCTGAGGAGGAGGAGGAGGAGGCAGAGCAAGAAGCAATGGATGGAAATTAAGGAGAGAACCAAGCTAGAACTAAAGAGAAATTTCCTGTCAACAAGAACCATAAATCAGTGGAACTGGCTTGCCTTCAGAAGTTGTGGTTGCTCCATCACTGGAGGTTTTCTAGGAGAAACTGGGCAGTCATTTGTCCGGAATGGTATAGGATCAGAAGGACTAGAAGTCGTCCAAGGTCCCTTGCAAACGGTTATTCTGTTATTCTATACAGTCATAATTTCACCCAAGTTTAACTTTCAAAAGGAGGGATGACTCTTTCATTCTGCAGAGGCTCCCTCCCCTGCCCTTTCTCCTTCCAAAATGTAGCAACCTTCAGCTTTGTGATACTACAAATTCCATCACTTCAACAGAGAACGATGGAGACTGCATTCCCAACAGATCTGAAAGACTCCATGATGGAAAAAGATGACAACGAGGACGCAGCCAGCAATTGTAAAAATCTTGGTGATTTTTTTCCATCCAGGGCAATAAATTCCAGCTCTAGGGGAACCCACCATCTATCTTAGCTTTAAAAGGAACCCTGATTACTTCTGCAGACTGCAGAGCCAGGCCTCCGAGGGACCCAGAAGTTCAAAGATCAAATAAATTGTTGGGCAGATTTATCAGGTCCCACGCTGGGCAGCTGTGCAGTAAACAGTTTTCCCGCTTCTCTCTTCCCTCTGATTTATCAGCATAAGACTTGAGGGCATTCAAGAAAAAGGCTCACTAGTTGAATTCTGGGCCATTCCCAGAAGTTGTTATGAGAAGGCAAAAATCCCTGGGCAAATATCTTCGAGTTTTGTTACTGCGACATGTTGGTTGGATACCTTCAGAAATCCTGAAGGCCACCCTCGTGGCCATTTAGACTTTAGAACAATGGTGAATTTAGCCGCTTGGAGAAAGTGAGAAAATAGAACCAAGGCTAACTGTAAGAAGGCCAAGCAAAGGATAATAGCTAAAGCAACTAGTTTTAGAACGATTAACACAAGGGTCTTCAAACTTGGCAAGTTTAAGACATGTGGACTTCAACTCCCAGAATTCGTGAGCTAACATGACTGGAGAAGGAATTCTGGGAGTTGAAGTCCACAAGTCTTAAAGTTCTCAAGTTTGAAGACCCCTGGTCTATTATCTGTCTGTCTGTCTGTCTGTCTGTCTATTGTCTCCCCATCCATCCATCCATCATCTATCACAAGAGCCTTCAAACTTGGCAAGTTTAAGACATGTGGACTTCAACTCCCAGAATTCGTGAGCTAACATGACTGGAGAAGGAATTCTGGGAGTTGAAGTCCACAAGTCTTAAAGTTCTCAAGTTTGAAGACCCTGGTCTATTATCTGTCTGTCTGTCTGTCTGTCTGTCTATTGTCTCCCATCCATCCATCCATCATCTATCACAAGAGCCTTCAAACTTGGCAAGTTTAAGACATGTGGACTTCAACTCCCAGAATTCGTGAGCTAACATGACTGGAGAAGGAATTCTGGGAGTTGAAGTCCACAAGTCTTAAAGTTCTCAAGTTTGAAGACCCCTGGTCTATTATCTGTCTGTCTGTCTGTCTGTCTGTCTATTGTCTCCCCATCCATCCATCCATCATCTATCACAAGAGCCTTCAAACTTGGCAAGTTTAAGACTTGTGGACTTCAACTCCCAGAATTCGTGAGCTAACATGACTGGAGAAGGAATTCTGGGAGTTGAAGTCCACAAGTCTTAAAGCGGTCAAGACTCTTTGGATTAACATATCAGAAGGGTTGGTAACATCTATCTTTTAGGATGGGCCATGGACACTAAAGGGACAAGCAATCAAGATATTTTGTTGTTGTTAGTTGAGAAGTTGTGTCTGACCCATTGTGACCCCATGGACAATGTTCCTCCAGGCCTTCCTGTCCACTACCATCTTCTGGAGTCCATTTAAGCTCAGGCCGACTGCTTCAGTGACTCCCTCCATCTACCTCCTTCTCCGCTGTCCCCTTCTTCTTCTATTGCCCTCAATCATTCCCAGCATTAGGCTCTTCTCCAGTGAGTCCTTCCTTCTCATGAGGTGGCCAAAGTCTTTGGGTTTCCTCTTCAGGATCTGGTCTTCTAAAGAGCAGCCAGGGTTGGTCTCCTCTAGGACTGACCGGTTGGATCGCCTTGCAGCCCAAGGGACTCGCAGGAGTCTTCTCCAGCACCAGAGTTCAAAGGCCTCCATTCTTTGGCTCTAAGCCTTCCTTATGGTCCAACTTTCACAGCCACACATTGCAACTGGGAAAACCATAGCCTTGATTATACACACTTTTGTTGGCAGAATCAACACATCAAGAAATACTAACAGACTAAAACTGGAGCGGGTGAGATGAGCCCTTGGAGGTATTGTAGGCTAGGAAAACAAAGTCACGCAGGCCAATACTACTTTACTACAAGGTTATAGTAGCAGACTCTTGCAAGTCTTGGTCTGCTTCTTCCCACTCTTTTTCTGTGTCTTCTAGAGAACTGGGGAGGACTTGTCTGACCTTTATTTCTTGCAAATGGGAAGAAGAGTAGCAGATCGTAGCCATAATACCAACCAGCAGTCAGAAGACATGATGAAAGGTGCATAATTGCACAACAGATGAACAGACTTCACCTTAGTTTCAACTGGGAAACTGTGAGCATCCCAGAACAAGCCTGGCCTTGGTTGGATTTCTTGCTTTCTAGCTAATCTAAAAGCAGAGCTGAACCTTCCTTAGGACTGAAGCTTCTATTTTTCAGTGCAGACTCAGGTAGCAGATGGCAGATAGATAGATCTCTTAGGGAATCTGTGATTCTGTGAGCATCTCAATCTGCCTGCCTGCTTTGCCTGATTTTGGGTAAAAGTTGCTCTTTTTTATTATAAAAAAAAATCAATATTTACATACCTGGTGGGTTGTGAGTTAACTTTGTGAGTTTGCTTGCTGGCAAATTTTATGAGTTTGCTTGCAAGCAAATTTTATATGACAGAGGCAGGTAGCAGATGGCAGATAGATAGATCTCTAAGTGAATCTGTGATTCTGTGAGCATCTCAATCTGCCTGCCTGCTTTGCCTGATTTTGGGTAAAAGTTGCTCTTTTTTATTATATAAAAAATCAATATTTACATACATGGTGGGTTGTGAGTTAACTTTGTGAGTTTGCTTGCTGGCAAATTTTATGAGTTTGCTTGCAAGCAAATTTTATGTGACAGGGGGTAGCAGATGGCAGATAGATAGATCTCTAAGTGAATCTGTGATTCTGTGAGCAACTCAATCTGCCTGCCTGCTTTGCCTAATTTTGGGTAAAAGTTGCTCTTTTTTATGATAAAAAAAAAGATTTACATAAAGATTTACAATATTTACATACAAGCCACGCCCAGCCAGTCACGTGACCAACAAGCCACGCCCAGTCAGAAAGTCATGTGCACCTAGTCAGATGACTACCAAGCCACACCCACAAATTAGGTCACGCCCACAGAACAAGTTGTTAAGAAATTTGAATCCTACCCCCTGCCCTGGAGGTATCCCTACCCAAGTAGTCATTAAGGGTTGACACTGATTGATGGTGTGTAATCAAATCGATTGATCAACAAACCAATGAATCAGTCACTGTTATTCCACCCTAAGTATCATATCTCTTGCATCTCCTATGTTCCCCTTCTAATCTATTTGTTTCTAGTCTTTAAATGAATCACTGCTGTTGATCGTCACACGGTCAGGACTGGGCTGCTGGGGGTTCGCAGGGGTCCGCGAGAGCCCCTAACTAAGATTCAATTGGGAGAAACCCCAAATCCCACTCCTGGCTGGTCCCGCCCACCCCACCCCTCCCCCCTCCCATGAGCCCCCACACAGCCTGTTTTGGGTGCAGGAAAGCGCAGGGCGTTCACGGAGGCTCAGGGAGGGTGAAAAACGGGCCTCCTGGAAGTTCGGGAAGGCCGGAAATGGGCCCGTTTCTGGCTTCCATAGAGCCTCCGGAGGCAAGAGAGGCCTTTTACGCCCTCCCAGAGGCTCAAGGAAAACCTCTGGAGCCCGGGGAGGGCAAAAATGCCCCCTCCCCCTGCCGTGGTGCAGAACACCAACTAGGCCACACCCACCATGGCCACACCCACCCAGCAACCAGGCAGAGAACTCCTTGCTGAAATTTTTGAAGGCCACCCCTGCACATGGTCGTTAAGTGGATCTGGCTTCCCCATGGACGTCGCTTGTTAGAAGTTCGCCAAAGGGGGGATCACACAGCAACCATCATAAGTATGAGCCAGCTGCCAGAATTCTGATCACCTAACTATGAAAAATGGTCCCAAGTCCCATTTTATCCCTTTGAAATGGTCACTAAATGAACTGTAAGTCAAGGCCTACCTGTAATATGAATAGCCTATACAATATAAATGAAAAGGTTGCTCTAAGTGCAAGCTCTAAATATATGTGTTCTGACCCACGCCCAAATCAAACACAATCCAAAAAGGAACAGAAACCTTGTAATGCTTTTACAAATTAATTAGCTGTGATAAGCACAAGCCTGGCCAAACTGTGCAAGACTTGCCAGAAGATAACAGACAAGAAATAATCTGCAAAGTAAGAATCTTCAAGCACAAACTCAGGATACTGGAATGTCCACGAGGCTGAGTTTCAAAACATCTTTGCCTTCTGCAAAAAATGTTGGTTTCATAGCTGGCTTTTATCTTCTTGAAGGAGGGGCCATTACATTGCAGCCTTACTCCCGAGTCGCCCGTGCTGTTGTAGCTGCTCTTTCCTCTGAGCAATCCTGCACACAGGTGCACTTGGCACAGGCTCCTCAGGAACCTCCTCATCACTGCTGCCAGCCCGCACAATCTCTGAAGGCAGCAGTCCACTCCCTAATGGTCCTGGCCCCTCATCCGAGTCCTCACTGCTCTCCTCAGCCATCCGCACCTGCTGCCAGCTAACCACAACAATATCTGCATTTCAAAGCATTTCCCATCAATCCTTTCTCCTCCTCCTCCTCCTCCTCCTCCTCCTCCTCCTCCTCCTCCTCCTCCTCCTCCTCCTCCTCCTCCTCCTCCTCCTCCTCCTCCTCCTCCTCCTCCTCCTCCTCCTCCCTCCTCCTCCTCCTCCTCCTCTCTTCTTCTTCTTCTTCTTCTTCTTCTTCTTCTTCTTCTTCTTCTTCTTCTTCTTCTTCTTCTTCTTCTTCTTCTTCTTCTTCTTCACCATTGTGTCATGTTATTTGGATTTCATCATTGTGGGATTTCTTGTATGAGGATGTTTAATCCCTGTTATTTCAAGCTGACCTTAAAATTACAGGGGATCAATTTGTTTTCCTTTTGTCTTCAAAGTAGACTTCAACACACCGTCTTCCTCACCAAATTCAATATTCTGTTAGCAGATTGTTCCTGAAATCCCGTCTGTCAGATGAATAGACTTGAATGCCAGAAAAGCTCCTACTCCCTTCTTCAGGAAACAAACAGATTTTCAGAGGCTTACCCCATGTGCCCTCAACTGCGAGGCAAAGAGGCTTAAAGCTTAAAGCCTTCTTCTCAAGTCCAGGTTGAAAGAAGATGAGAAGTCATTGTTTTCATTATTATTTTTTTGTCACAGGAGAGGCATCAGCCTGCCCACCAAGTGTAGGTTCTCCCAAAGGTGCTTTTTTTTTTCAGGAGGCAACTGGACTTTCTGATTTTTTTTCTTTTGAAGATGTTTTGCTTCTTGGATGAGAAGCGAAACGTCTTCAAAAGAAAAAAACCAGAAAGTCCAATTACTCCCGAGTCGCCCGTGCTGTTGTAGCTGCTCTTTCCTCTGAGCAATCCTGCATGCAGGTGCACTTGGCACAGGCTCCTCGGGAACCTCCTCATCACTGCTGCCAGCCTGCACAATCTCTGAAGGCAGCACTTTTGGGAGAACCATGACCTGGAAGACCGAGAATCTCTACAGACTTTTAGCTATACAATTTGGGATGGACACCCCTTGGATGCTGTGGGAGTAGGAAGGGATTTCCAGAGATAGAAAAAAAAAACCACAGACTACAGAACCAGGAGCACCACTCAGCTGACCTTGAGGATACAGACAAACTTCCAAGTAGCCTCAATGACTGAAGCATGCAAATGACCAGCTGCTTGCAAGGAGTATAAATCCTTTATACTCCTTTTTAAGAAGTATAAAGCCATTTTTTCACCCTCCCAAGGGTCCAGAGGCTTCCTCTGGGCTTCTGGGAAGGCAAAAACAGCCTTTCCCAGGGTTTGGAGGCCCTCCGGAAGTCGGAAACAAGCCCGTTACTTCTGATAAGGCTGTTTTTCTCCCCCCACAGAGCCTCTGCATGGACCCAGCACTTACCTCCATCCAAAATGGGATGCGTGGAGACTTCTGGGAAGGGAGGTGCAGGGTTGTCAGGGCCAGCCGATTGGTTCAACTCCTGGTTCGGTGAACCAGATGCAAATTTGGTTCGGTTCGCACAAATCAGTCCAAACTAGTAGAATCCCAATCCTGGATGAGAAGTGAGATGTCTTCAAAGGAAAAAAACCAAAAAGTCCAATTGCCTCCTGTTAGGAATATGAGTCACCTAACAGCTATTTGGGTTAGAAATATATAAACCAGGATAAACATTTTAAAACTGTATCTATAATGAAAATGCAAAACTGTAATTAGGTGTGGTTTCTCAAACGGACATAAGATGGAGCCAGAAACCTGGGTTGTTTAGTCTTAGTCTCAGAAGAGAGTGTGAGTGTATCTCTGTTTCCTTCTGTTGGAAAGTATTGCCGTTCCTCCATTTCTTCTAATTAATATTACTGGATTTAATGTAAGTCTGATACTGAACTGTTTTTTGACACTGGAATTTGATATTTGGATTATCCCTGGATTGAAAAACTGACTGATTTACCTGTGAATGACTTTTGGACCGCTTATCTTGAACTTTGCTTAAACTGTCTGGAAGTAAAAACCTACATTTACTGTACAGTGTATCTGTGTACTGTGTGTGTATTATTCAAACACTACTCTCAAATATGTCTCCCTGTATGTGCTCATTCTCCTAACGGGGAATTACCTCAACACCTCCTGAAAAAAAAAGCACCTTTGAGACAACCAGGATGTGGATGACTGAGAATCTCTACAGACTTTTAGCTATACAATGTGGGATGAACACCTCTTGGATGGTGTGGGAGTAGGAAGGGATTTCCAGAGAGAGAGAAAAATTGCACGCTGCAGGAACCAGGAGTACCACTCAGCTGACCTTGAGGATGCAAATAAACCTCCATGTAGCCTCAGTGACCATCTGAAAGTGTGCAAATGACCAGCTGTCTGCAAGGAGTATAAATCCTTCCATTTCTCCACCATCCAGTCAGAGTTGAAGAAGCTTCTTGGATGAAAACCCCAAATGTCATCAAAAGGAAAAAAACAACAAGGAAGTCGAGTTGCTTCCTGAAAAAGCACCTTTGGGACAACCTGGATGACTGAGACTACAGACTTTTAGCTATACAATTTGGGGGTGTGGATGGTGTGGGAGTAGGAATGGATTTCCAGAGGGGAAAAATTGCAGACTACAGGAACCAGGAGTACCACTCAGGTGACTCTGAGGACGCAGACAAACCTGCAAGTGGCCTCAACGGCTTTCTTAAAAGGATGCAAATGACCAGCTGTCTGCAAGGAGTATCAATCCTTCCGTTCCCCCATTACGCAGTCAGAGCGGAAACTTCTCGGATGAGAGATGAAACGTCTTCAAAAGAAAAACCAGAACGTCCAGTTGCCTCTTGCAAAAAGCACCTTGGGGACACCGATCTTAAAGTGGCCAAAGTTGGACATCCCTGCTGTAGGTCATGTAATCTTTTTGGTACCCAAGCTCCGTCTTTCGGTCGCCGGCCCGTCTCTCCAGAGCAAAAGAAGCGCAACCACCCGGAGGTCCGAGACTTCAAAGGCCCTCCCGTTGGAAGGAGCCATTTGGGACTTCAACTTTTCCTTCCATCCAATCCGTTCACAACACATGGAGGCTATTACCCATCCCGTCTCTGGAACCCCATATGGTCCAGCTTTTATGGCCCCGGAGAGCCTGCCAATCCTAGATTTATATTTCTTTCCTGAAATAATGCAAGTGGAAAACCAGTTCCCAGAAATACCAGGAGCTTGGCTGGATGCACCTCGCATTCTTCCACCCCTGGTTTTATTCCACTGTTTCTTTTCTGTGTAAGATGGGGGGTTTTCTTGAGAGAGAGAGAGAGAGAGAGAGAGAGAGAGAGAGAGAGGTGGACTTTTACAACACAGGACTGGGGCAAAGATCAACACCAATAGCTCCCTGAAGGTGGGGATGAGGCCACCTGCAGAACACCGTCGACGTGTCCTGGAAGCCTCTGTTGTTGCGGACTGTACCTTTTATCGGAGAGAGAAGAAAACGGTTTTGGCATCTCAGTGGGAGAAAGATAATCCTCAAAACAGCTGGAGCAAATGGGAATTTAAGATGCAGCCCGCGTTCACCGTTGGGGCAAAAATAATGGGCCCGGAGCAGACGGCCCCCACGTGAAAATTGTCGAAATGAGCACAAATAGCCAGTCTGAGGGCAGAGACTTTAGAGGGGGCGGGTGGTGGAAAAAGCCCTCCAGGTCCCAGAGGACAAAAGATAGGAGCAAATGGCTTCTAACGTTCTCCACAGCAGTTATAAGTTCGTGTATATTTTAAGCTCTCCCTCTAAACTTAACTTAACCATGACCGCCAAATCTAGGTGCCAAATCTCCATCCAGTGGTTTCTTGGCCTGATACGTTCAATGCTAGACCTTTGGAGGATGTGAAACAAGGGAAACGAGATGAAACAAGCTGCTCTCCAAGGCACCAAAATCTTCTGATCTTCTAGGACAGGGATCTCCAAACTTGGCAACTTGAAGACTTGTGGACTTCAACTCCCAGAATTCTCCAGCTGGCTGGAGAATTCTGGGAGTTGAAGTCCACAAGTCTTCAAGTTGCCAAGTTTGGAGGCCTCTGTTCTAGGAAGTGGGTTGACCTCCATGTCTACCTGCAGACTTTCTTTTCTCAAACAATTGGTGCCTTTGTAGTCTACATCAGCAAACATCTCACGAAGAAGAGATCCTTCACGTGCAAACACCCCCATACGCCCAGGAGAACAATAATTATTTTCATTGCACTGTTGTTGTTGTTTTAAAGTTGGCGCCTCATCGTTTTTCATTCTGTATCCAAACGGTGGCAAAGGAGAATGGAAAGAAGGCCAAATGCCTGGAGGGAGGGCCAAAGTTGACCCCATCTCCAACCAGGTATGGACAGACAGACAGACAGACAGACAGACAGACAGACAGACAGACTCCCGAGGACGGTGACTGTTGCTTTCCGACATTCCTTTGGGCTGGAAAACGTTCAAAGGGGAGGCAGAGAGAGCGGGGTGGGTTGGGGGTTTGAAATGTAGGGGGGAGGTGGAAGAGTGGAAAGGGAGAGAGAGGAAGCAAGGCCAACTAGATTGCATGACAGGGAAAGGAACTGGAGGGGAGGGGCGAGCTACATTTGAGGCTGTTCTGGTGTACCCCAGCATGTGACTTAGATATATGGTTCCTCTGTAAACAGGAGCTATTGGGGTGTAAGAGTTGGAGTCAGCCCCCAAATCACCCCCTGGGACACTGACAACTCCAAGAGGCAAGCTATTCCATTGACTAATTGTTCTCACCGTTGGGACATTTCTCCTGAGTTCTAAGTTGCTTCGCTCCTTGATTAGTTTCCATCCATTGTTTCTTGTCCTGCCTTCAATTAATCAGCCAATCAGAATAGAACTGGAGGGAGCTTGGAGGTCTTCTAGTCCAACCCCTTGCTCAAGTAGGAGACCCTACACCATTCCAGACAAGTGGCTATCCAGTCTCTTCTTAAAAGCCTCCAGTGATGAGTGATGAGCCACAATTTCTGGAGGGAAACCTTTTGCACCGGTTAATTGTTAGAGAAGTTTCTTCTCAATTCCAGGTTGCTTCTCTCCTTGATGAGTTTCCATCCGTTCCTTCTTGTCTTGCCTTCTGGTGTTTTGGAAAATAAGTTGACCCGTCCTCTTCTTTGTGGCAGCCCCTCAAATACTGGAATACTAGTCTCATGTCCACCCTGAGCCTTCTCTTTGGTCAGCTAGACCTACCTAGTTCCCTTAGCCATTCCTTGCATGATTTAATCGTCTTTGCTGCTCTTCTCTACACTTTCTAGGACCTCAGCATCTCTTTTTTGTAGTGTGGTGAGCGGAACTGCCCCAAAGGTGGCCTCACTAGTGCCTTATAAAGCTATATTATCACTTCTTGTGGTCTTGATGTTATCCCTCTGTTGATGTAGCCTAGGACTGCATTGGCTTTTTGGGCAGCTGAAGCACACTGTTGTGTTTATATTTTATATTATTTTATATTTTAAAAATTAATGGTGTATATGTCTCAAATGAAAACTTCTAAAAAGATGCAAAGCAAGAGAAAAGAGAGAGAAAGCAAACATCAAAGAGGAAACAGAAATTGCAAGAAAAGGGGAAAAAATGTAAAAATAGGAAAGGAAGAAGAAAAGATAGGAGCAAATGGCTTCTAACATTCTCCACAGCAGTTATAAGTTCACATATATTTTAAGCTCTCCCTCTAAACTTAACTTAACCATGACTGCCAAATCTAGGTGCCAAATCTCCCTCCAGCGGGTTTCTTGGCCTGATAAATTCAATACCAGATCTTTGGAGGACGTAAAGCAAAGAAAATGAGATTAAACAAGCTGCTGTCCGTGGCACCAAATTCTTCTTGTTATCTTCTAGGAAGTTGGATGACCTCCATGTCTACTTGCAGACTTCCCTTTCTCAAACAATTGGTGCCTTTTTAGTCTACATCAGCAAACATCTCATGAAGAGGTCCTTCACATACAAACACCCCCATACGCACAGGAGAACAATAATTATTATCAAGCTTCATTGCACTGTTGTTGTTTTTTACAAAGTTGGTGCCTCATCATTTTTCATGCTGGATCCAAACGAAGGACGTGAAGGATTGGCAGGAACAAAAAAATAATCTCTCTGAAATTTTTAGCCTTTCACAACCAGCCTGCTGATAGGAACTCCCACCCAAAAGATAAGTCTGGGCCTTTGTAGTATCTGTTTGATGGCCAAATCATAAATCCAACGATATATGATATAAATTATAAATCCAATGATAAGCAGGAGAATTTATACTATTTCAGATGAGTGGCTGTCCAGTCTCTTCTTTAAAAACCTCCAGTGTTGAAGCACCCACGACTTCTGAAAGTAAAGTGGTTCTAACGGTTAATTGTCCTCACGGTTAGGAAGTTTCCCCCTAATTCCAAGTTGCTTCTCTCCTGGATTAGTTCCAATGACGCTATTGCCATTTTCTTATTGTTAGTTTTGGGCCAATTTCATTACTGGGGTTATTGTAGTTTTCCATTTTTTTATGAGCCATGAGAGATGCCTATGGAGATTCTCAACCATCCAGGGTGATGGTTTTGGCAATGGCCAGCAGCTTCTTTGAGCTCCGTTGTGTGCCAAAGGCTGGAGAACCCATGTGGGTCACACACAACAGGATGAGTGGGGCTGGAAACTCAGCTCAGGGTCCCATCCCTGAGTGGAGAAACCACGGTTAGATACCTGGCCAGTTGCTGAGAAACTGAGGGTATTGTCCTCAGTGGCTAGTCTAGAGAAAAAGAAGGACTAGGGATGGCGTGATAGCAGTCTTCCAATATTTGAAGGGCTGCCCCAAAGAAGAGGGGGTCCACCTATTCTCCAAAGCATTTGAAGACAGAAGAAGAAGCAATGGATGGAAATTAATCAAGAAGAGAGGCAACCTCGAACAAAGGAGAAATTTCTTGACCGTGAGAACGATGAATCCTTGGAACAACTTGCCTTGAAGTTGTGGATGCTCCAACACTGGAGGTTTTCCAGAAAGATTGGATAACTATTTGTCTGAAACGGTATAGGGTCTGCTGTTTGAGCAGGGGGTTGGACTAGAAGACCTCCAAGGTCCCTTCCAGCTCTATTCTGAATTGAAATTGGAATTGGTAGTTGAGTTGGACTCTGCTTTGGTCTCTTTCATGCCTGCAAGCATCACAGATCACCAAAATGGTCTCCAACGCTGTCTGAAGCTGTCTGGAGAACGAGCAAGACGTTTGGCAGCTAAGTGGTGAAATAAATATGCGATTAATAAACAAGACCTTTTAGTAGTTGAGGAAACAAACACTTTCCTGCTAGGCATCCAGAGTTTGAGGGCAAAGACTTTCCTTAAAACAAAGAAATGAAGCCAACTTTTTAAATCCTTCTGTCTATGCATCCGTCTCATTATTATTATTATTATTTCTCCAAGTGATGAGAGAAGAAGCCAACCTTCATGACTCACATAGAGGAGGCCTCCAGCTCCACAACAACTCTGAAAGAAGGCTTTTTGGAGTTGTGGGGGGGGATTTGCAGATCCAAACTGCCTTTCGCTGCCATGGGTGGTCCCTGTTCTCTGGCAGGAGATTTTCTCCTGATTCTTCTGGAAATGCATCTCTTGGAAGCCCTCAGATGCTTTGATGCGAGGGAGACCTCCCAACCATACTTGGATTTGAGAGGAAAACAAAGCTGTTCCCCTTCCACGGAAACCTCAGGAGCGGAAAGGTGACTCCTAACTTCCAGTTGGAAGCTTTCAAACCAAACAAGCGAAGCCTCCCTCTCTGGGGGAAGCTCCACCTCTGTCTCCTCCAATTATTTCTGCGGAGAACTTCAGGTTGTCCTCACGATTCCTTGGCTTTTTGGAATGGCTTGGATTGAGCAAGGGAGATTCTGGACACAAGGCTCATGTGAAGGCTCGGGCGTGAGCCAATGGCCTCAGCCTGAACTCGCAATCTTGGCCCACGACTGTGAAAAATCAATGCTGGCCATTTCCATTTTTCATACCAATGCTTTTGGCTTCGAAACCCTGTTCTTCTCTCTCTCTCTCTCCCTTCACTTCTTTGTTTCTACAGTTGCAAAAACAACAACAACAACAACAACAAAACAGCACTGAAATGCTCATTGTTGAAAGATGCCTAGGTGGTGGGGCCCCCAATAAATTATTCAAAATCTTCCCAAAGTTCTCCTGGCCCACAAACATCACTTGTTGGAAGGACTTCTACATGATAGGCAGAAATCACCTCCACAGGCATCCCACCAATGTGACTTTGTCGCTTCTATCCTAATGATTTTTTATTGACTGTTTCCTAGTATGATTTGATTGCTTATTTGTACCCTATGACTATCATTAAGTGTTGTACCTGATGATTCTTGACTCTGGACAAATGTATCTTTTCTTTTATGTACACTGAGAGCATTTGCACCAAGACAAATTCTTTGTGTGTCCAATCACACTTGGCCAATAAAGAATTCTATTCTATTCTATTCTATTCTATTCTATTCTATTCTATTCTATTCTATTCTATTCTATTCTATTCTATTCTATTCCTTCCAATACTTATTCTATTCTATTCTATTCTATTCTATTCTATTCTATTCTATTCTATTCTATTCTATTCTATTCTATTCTATTCTATTCTATTCTATTCTATTCTATTCTATTCTATTCCTTCCAATATTTATTCTATTCTATTCTATTCTATTCTATTCTATTCTATTCTATTCTATTCTATTCTATTCTATTCTATTCTATTCTATTCTATCTATCTATCTATCTATCTATCTATCTATCTATCTATCTATCTATCTATCTATCTATCTTAATATTTAACTATTTCATTTTGAGTGAACAGCTCAGTTACATAATAGGACCCCTGGAAGCAGGGAGATCTCTTCCACCTTCAAATATTCTGTGAATTTCATGTGCCAAGTCACATGTGCGCATATGCCTGTTTTGGGGGCATTTTGGGGGCCATATTCCAGGCTGTTTTTGGCTTGAAAATGGCCCTAGAAGTGGGCTGTTTGGGGGCTGTTTGGGAGGGCATTTTTAGGTTGTTTTCCGGGCCATTTTTTGAGCCATTTTCTGGTGCTCCAGCTCCCGTGAATACCAGCTAGGTGACGTGCACCAGAAACCAGAGGAGCACCTGGCAACAGCGTGCATGCCCACAGAGAGGGCTCTGTGTGCCACCTCTGGCACATGTGCCATAGGTTTGCCATCATGGCCCTACACCATTTCAGACAAATGGTCGTCCAATCTCTTTTGAAAACCTCGAGTAACGGAGCGTGCCACTGATTAATTATCCTCATTGTTGGGAAATTTCTCCTTAGTCCTAGCTCGGTTCTCACCTTGATTGGTTTCCATCCTTTGCTTCTTGTCCTGCCTTCAGGTGCTTTGGAGAAGAGGTTGATCCCCCCCCTTCTTTGGGGCAGCCCTTCAAGTATTGGAAGACTTGCAATCATGCTATCACTGCGCACTCTGCCGAGAAATCCTCTGGCTGCAACCGACACGAGATCCGATTTCGCCCCTTCCATTTGCAGGATTTTCCACTTCCCAGAACTCTGCTTTGGATAGAATTCTTCCTAATCCAACCATGGCGAAGGCCAGATTTCTGACACAACCTCTCCGTCCTTCCAAGGACTTGTCAAAGAAGGCTGTTGTTGTACATTTCGCTGAAGCATGACATTGGATTTAATTTAGATCGGAGATAATTGGAGGAAGATGTCCTAAATGTGTGGCCAGAGGCCACGTTGGAACACTGACTCAACCCTGGCCTTTGGATGCCACGGTAGGTCGTCCCAGGGAGACCTGAGCCATTGGAATGTCCTCTGGATGAGTACCATGAATGGCGTTGCAGCAGAAGACTCTGTTCATGCTCAGTTTCCAAGGTTTTGATTACCACCTCTCATGTCTCTCTTGTTGCTGTGTCCCAAGAAGCTCTGAGCCCTCCTAATGGCCACCTAAGTCTCCCTGGGAGCTCTGGTTTTATCGTGAGTACAGAACGTGTGCACTAATGAAAGGAGAAGATTCATAGGTCAGGGTTGACCTGTGGAGTCCTTGGTGCTTTCTGAGCTTGGTGGTTCAGAATTTCAGATGTTTCAAAACCATTGTGGTGGTGTTCGTGGAGGAGGAGGAGGAGGAGGAGGAGGAGGAGGAGGAGGAGGAGGAGGAGGAGGAGGTGGAATCCTTGATGCAGTCTGAGCTTGGTGGTTTTCTTGCAGACATTTCGCAACCAAATTAACTAATAACTTCAATACTTGATGGGAGTGTGGAGGAGGAGGACCGTGGGGTCCTTCAGCTCTGGAAGTTGACAATGACCCCACCAAGAATGATTTTCTAGAGAAGAGGTCTCCAACCTTGGCCACTTTAAGACCTGTGGACTTCAACTCTACAGTTGAAGTCCATAGGTCTTAAGGTGGCCAAGGTTGGAGACCCTTGCCCTAGAGGGCCAGCTCATAGCTCAAAACTAGGGTGGTGTTCCTGGAGGAGAAGACATGACCATGATGACCGCTACGATCTATGGAACCAGTAGGGTGATCTAATATATGTGTATATATTGCTAGCCATGGGCTGATGTATGCAGGGACCATGTTTACAGAATAACAGGAGAGATTCATTTCTCCACACTTGAGTAAATCTGCTTCTGATGTGGTCCTTACTTACAGCTTAAGACTTGGAAGGTACCTTGTAGGTCATCTAGTCCAACCCCGCCTCACCCACCCAAACAGGAGACCCTACGCCATTTCTGACAGATGGCCGTCCAATCTCCTGTTTAACTCATGAGGATTTCTGTTCATTAGCAGGAGTTTTTCTGGAGTCGATAGCCGGGAGATACCAAGGAGAGGAGTGGGGAGTGCAAGCTAAAGGCTCGTGCTGGCTGGGAACGATGGGGCAGGTTGCAGTTCAACTCCCCTGGAAGGCACGGCGAAGGAGGGAATGACATAAAACAGGGCACCGAGGTCTCTTCGGCAAGACTTCTCCACACGTTGCTTTGACTGAAAGCTGCAGGATATGATGAAACGAAGCTGTCTGAGCCAGTTCTGGAGGCGCACACACACAGCTTGAAGGAATTAGGCAAGGAGAACTTCTAAGGTGTCCTTTTGGAGTGACAGAGCCTGTTGGAAGAGACCAGGAAAGCGGCATAGAGTTTCTAGACCATTTGAACCCATCCAATTTGGCTCTGGTTTGGAGAGGAGGCAAAGTGCAAAGAGATTTGGGCTGGATGGCGCAGAGATCTGACGATGAACAGAAATAGAACTGGATTCCCAGTGGTTTAAGGCTGTGGTGTGTGTGTCTCTCTCTCCCTGTGTATGTAGAAACCACAGTCCTAAATAACTGGATATGTGTACATTCTCTCTCTCTCTCTCTCTCTCTCTCACACACACACACACATTCTTTCATAAAAGCAAACTTCACAGAATAATTTGGCCGGCATCCCCCAATTGCTCTCCTTCACCGTGAATCTGTTCCATCTCCTTCCCCATCTTTTTCTTCTCTCTGGCAAAAAACCCCGGAGAGTATTGGAGAAGGCGTTTCTTCCAAAATGGGCTACCTTGGTGGTGGACCAAAAACTTGGGAGGAGGAGGAGGAGGCAGCCAAGAAAACGAACGGGGGGAGAGCGAGAAGGCAGGCTCTTCTCCATTTTCTCGGTCCTTTTCAGGGTTGGGCTGGTTCACAGGGGTTCGGGAGAGCCCCTAGCTAAGATTCTGTGCAGTTCCAAGAACCCCCCAAATCCCACCCCTGGCTGGCCCTGCCCACCCTGCCCTGCCACTCCCAGAAGTCCCCATGCAGCCCGTTTTGGATGCGTACATGCAGGGGGTGCACGGAAGCTCAGGGAGGGTGAAAAATAGACCTCCTGGAAGTTTGGGAAGGCCAGAAATGGGCCTGTTTCCTCCAGAGCCCGGGGAGGCCATTTTCGTCCTCTTGGAGGCCCGAGCAAAGCCTCCGGAGTCCGGGGAGGGTAAAAGCCCCCCCGCCACTGTGGTGCAGGAGGCTGATTAGGCCACACCCACCATGGCCACACCCACCCAGCAACCGGGCAGAGGAAACCATGCTAACATTTTTGAAGCCCAACCCCCCGGACTCCTTTTCCTACCCTTTGCAGGAAACACTCCATTCCTCCACGACTGCAGTTTTTTCTGAACCTGTTCGGCCCTTTGGCTTTGAGCAAACTCCTTGGAGGAAGGAAACAATTGCCGTTTTAGTTAACAGTGGTTCCTTCGTTCGTAACATCAGCCAAATCAAGTTTTAATTAATCAAGGAGAGGACCTGCCTAGAACTAGGGAGAAATTTCCTGACAGTGAGAACAATTCATCGGTAGAACGGTGGAATTCTCCAAAGGACTTGAAATAAGGACAAGAAGCCACGGGTGGAAGCTGTGCTTTCCAGATAGTTTAGAGTTAATGGGATCGGGATAGTTACTTAGGAATTGTGAGCTGTCCCCCTTAAGGGAATGCATCATGGGAAATGTAGTTAAAGGTATCCTGGGAAATGCAGTCCATGTCACATGACCACATCTGTAATCCTGATGGGTCACTTTATTGACCCTTGTTGGGTTGGGGGAGGCTCCCTAACTCTTGCCTGAAACCACCATATCATACCACGCTTCAATCATCATGGGGTTGAGACCTTTTTTTATCTTTCTACTGTTCTGCTTATTATTCTCTGGATAGTATAAAGCAGACAGAGTAACTCCACAAAACATCCATAACAAAGTCTTTTTTTTATTGGTACATCGGGTATCCTCATCACTCACATTTGTGATGAAGTTCTTCTTAATGTCCAATCTTTTGCATATCTGTCTTGTAGTGTAGAAAGGTAAAAAGGTCTCAACCCCATGATGATTGAAGCGTGGTATGATGTGGTGGTTTCAGGCAAGAGTGAGGGAGCCTCCCCCAACCCAACAAGGGTCAATATAGTGACCAATCAGGATTACAGATGTGGTCACATGACATGGGCTACATTTCCCAGGATACCTTTAACTACATTTACCACGATGCGTTCCCTTAAGGGGACAGCTCACAATTCCTAAGTAACTATCCCAATCCCATTAACTCTAAACTGTCTGGACAGCAGAACAGAAACTAATCAAGGAGAGAAGCAACCTGGAATTAAGGAGAAATGTCCTAACAGTGAGGAGAATTAACCAATGGAACAGCTTGCCACCAGAAGTTGTCGCTGGAAGCTTTTAATGAAGAGCTTGGACAACCATTTGTCTGCAATAGGATAGGCCTGAGCTGGGGGGGGGGTTGGACTAGAAGACCTCCAAGGCACCTCCCAACTCTTGTTAATCTGCTAAGCAGGCCCAGGCCTGGTTAGCCCTTTGCGGGGGCATCCTCTCCTAACTCCCTGAGCTGTGAGCCAGACCAGGAAGTTGGAAAGATGTCCTGGAAGAAGCCATTTACATACCTTGGCTAAGAAAACTTTACGGATGCCTCTTTCCTTGCAGTCCACAGGAGTCCTGCTGACTTTGGCAAGATGTCGCCTATTAAATTAATTCCAGCTTTAGCTAGGTGGTCCTCATCCCCCTGTTTGCTGAAGGTCATCTGTGGAGATTCTTCATCCTGCAGCTCATGGTTCTCCCAAAGAAGCTTTTCCAGATGTTTATTTGTCAAGGTATAGAGCAGGGGTCTTCAACCTTGGCAACTTGAAGACTTGTGGACTTCAATTCCCAGAATTCCTCAGCCAGCAAAGCTGGCTGAGGAATTCTGGGAATTGAAGTCCACAAGTCTTTAAGTTGCCAAGGTTGCAGGTCCCTGGTATAGAAAGTCAGTTCCAAAAACAGGTGGCCAAACCTGGGGAAAACCCCACCCTCCCAGCCATTAGCAAAGACTACAAGGTATTTTTTCCAAGGGACTTCCTTGGTTTTATCTTTGAAAACATTTCGCTTCTCATCCAAGAAGCTTCTTTGGTTCTAACGGATGGGTGGGAGGGAAACCGAAGAAGCTTCTTGGATGAGAAATGAAATGTTTTCAAGGGAGAAAAAAAAAACCAAGAAAGCCCAATCGCCCCTTGGAAAAGTCCCCTTAGAGTCTTTACTAAACATTAGGTTATTTTTTTCCCCGAGGTTTGATCACCTGTTTTTGGAACTTTACAGATTAACAGAGTTGGAAGGGACCTTGTAGGTCATCTAGTCCAACCCCCTGCCCAAGCAGGCCTACCCTTTCTGACAGTTGGCAGTCCAATCTCTTCTTGAAGGCTTCCAGGGATGAAGCTCCTACAACTTCCGAGGGCAACTTCTGTTCCATGGGTTGATTGTTCTCACTGTCAGAAAATTTCCTCCTTATTTCCTGGTTGAATCTCTCCCTGTTCAGTTTCCATCTATTGTTCCTTGTCTGGCCTTCGGGTGCTTTAGAAAATAGCTTGACCCCTTCCTCCTCTTTGTGGCAGCCCCTCAGATATTGGAAGATTGCTATCCTGTCTTCCCTGGTCCTTCTCTTCACTAGACTAGCCATGAATAGAATAGATTGGAATGGCGTAGGATAGAATAGAATAGAATAGAATAGAATAGAATAGAATAGAATAGAAGAAAACATGGAATGGAATGGAATAGAATAGGGAATAGGATAGAATATAGAATAGAGTAATGTAGAATAGAATAGAATAGAATAGAATAGAATAGAATAGAATAGAATAGAATAGAATAGAATAGAATAGAGTAGAGTAGGAGTGGAGTAGAGTGGAGTGGAGTGGAGTGGAGTAGAGCGGAGTAGAGCAGAATAGAATAGAATAGAATAGAATAGAATAGAATAGAATAGAATAGAATAGAATAGAATAGAATAGAAAATATGGAATGGAATGGAATGGAATAGGGAATAGGATAGAATATAGAATAGAGTAATGTAGAATAGAATAGAAAATAGGAATTGAATCAAATAGAAAATAGAAATAGAATAGAAAATAGAATAGAATAGAACAGCAGAGTTGGAAGGGATCTTGGAGGTCTTCTAGTCCAACCCCCTGCCTAGGCAGGAAACCCTACACCACTCCAGACAAATGGTTTTCCAAGCTCTTCTTAAAAACTTCCAGTGTTGGAACATCCTCAACTTCTGGAGGCAAGTTGCTCCGCTGACTAATTGTCATGGGGTGACTACCAACTAATCAGTCCAGAAAAGAATGACTGCTTCCTTGAGATTATCAACAAGCAAAAACTGACAAGAGTTTGGCCATACGATGCAAAAAGAACGCTGCATTATATCCATGCCCAGTTCCTGCAACTGTTCTTTGTATGTTTTAGCCTCCAGTCCCCTCATCCTCCTGGTTGCTCTTCTTTCTAGAGTCTCAACATCTTTTTTTATAGTGTGGAGACCAAAACTGGATGCAGGATTCTATCTCACTGACTCTCTATACCTTGAAAAATAATCATCTGGTTCCACCGTGAATATAATCAGCGAGGTCAACAGCGTCTTGCAAGCTGGAAGCCGACCTTCCTCCCTGGCGCAGCCCCGTTGGCTGCAACCCACGAGCCATGGGGAAGGCCGGGCACCCATCACCCCTTCCTCTTTGCCCGCAGCCTTGAGTCACTGAGCTCTCTTTGTGGTGGGTTTAGCCGTCCTATCTAAGCCGCCCTGGGCTCTTTTGTTGCAAGCAACGTCTGCCGGCTGTAGCCTTGAGACCCAGACTTATCTTCAGCTTATCCTCAACCTCCCCCATGTAAATTTTTTTCTTGCAGAAAAAAAGAAAGCAAGCAAGAAAGAAAACACAGATTGTGTGCCAGCCTGAGCTGATAGAGAAGCTTGGAGAGAGATAACTGGTGCCTTTGGCAGCGTTTGCAGCGGGGAAGAAAGTTCAGCTTTCTCAAGCACTGCAAGTAGGGGTCTCCAACCTTGGCAACTTTAAACCTGGAGGACTTCCCAGGACTGGACTGCTGGGGGTTTGCAGGAGTTCAGGAGAGCCCCTAGCCATTGAATCTTGTCTGTCCCATTTGTTACATGTATTCTATGCATGAGGGAGGGCAAAACAGTTCTCTTGACTTTTTTGGGGAGACCCCTCAGATGTCCCCAATTCTATGTTCTACCCCAGTGGACACCAACCTTTTTTGTGCCACAGCCCGGTACCGACATTACAAAATGATCCACGGCCTGGTACCGGCATCAGCACGCATGACAAGGCAAGGCGAGCCGAGCGACCAGCCAACCAGCCGTCCCCCGCTTCTCCCCGCCACCTTCAACTCCTCCTTTGTACCTTTTTTGTGCTTTTTTGTGCTTTCTTAATCTCCTCCGCCATTGGGACAGCTCTTCGTTCGAAGCTGCCCCCCCCTTCGATGAAACTAAGGCGCGAGGATTCCTTCAGGACCCAAACGCCGCTTTCTAACCGGAAAAGCTCACCCGGAAGCACTTTCTTGTCGAAACAAGATGGCGGCACCCAGCAAACCAGCGGCCCGGTAGAAAATGATCCACGGACCGGTACCGGTTCAGGGCCCAGTGGTTGGGGACCCCTGGTCTACCCCAGGAGTCCCCAAACTTGGCATCTTTAAGACCTGGGTAGACTTCAACTCTTAGAATTCCACAGCAGGACATGCATTTGGGGGAATTGTGACCGGGGGGATTCTGGGAGTTGAAGTCCACACGTCTTAAAGTTGCCAAGCTTGGGACCCCCTCGCTCTGCTGTACCAAGGTAGACTCTTGGGTCTGAAGAGAGGTGGCTCGTGCCCAGGTCTGGGCTGCTGGGCTGGGGTTCGCGGGGGTTCGGGAGAGCCCCCCTAGCTAAGATTCTGTGCAGTTTGGAGAGCCCCTCCAAACCCAACTCCTGGCTGGGCCTGCCCACCCTGTCCCCTCCCCTCCCAGGAGTCCCCACGTGGCCCGATTTGGATGCAGGGAAGTGCAGGGCGCACGTGGAGGCTCGGGGAAGGAGAAAAAATGGTCCTGGAAGTTCGGCAAGGCCAGGAATGGGCCTGTTTCTGGCTTCCAGGAAGCCTCTGGAGCCCAGGGAGGCCATTTTCGAGGAAAGAGGCTTGAGGAAAGCCTCAGGAGCCCGGGGAGGCAAAGACACCCCCCACCGTGGTGCAGGAGGCCGACTAGGCCACGCCCACCCTAGCCACACCCACCCAGCAACCAAGCAGAGAACCCCTTGCTAAAATTTTTGAAGCCTACCGCTGACTTCAACTCCCAGAATTCCCCAGCCAGCTGAGAGTTGAAGTCCTCCAGGCTTAGTTGCCAAGGTTGGAGACCCCTGCTTCTACAGCCAAGTCTTTAAGATGCCTCCTAGCTTCTTTCCTATTTTTTCTTTTGGAAATTATCCGATGTGATTGGAATATTCTGCAGGCTACATAGGCGATAAGCGGTTGGAACGTTCCATATTGGACACGTTTCTACTTTGCGCTGTTCTTTTTCATTGCCTGCTGTCAAGATTTCTTTCCTTTCTTTGTTGCACAGTAAATGCTGGCACTCGTGAGATGAAACACACTTAGATGTTTTGGAAGCAGCTTTGAACCCGTTCTCTCCACGGCTGCTTGCGCGTGGAAAGGTGGGGCTGGAAAGGAAGGCCGTGAGACGGACAGGTCAAAATGACTTCCTGCCCCACTTCTTTGCCTCCTGTCCCCTCAACTGCCTGATATTGGAAAGTACCCAACCTGACAGTGGGAGGAGGACTCGGGCAGGGAATTAGCCTGGAGTCACCATACAACTGCCAAAAAGTGAGGACTCCTGTCCCCGCTTAATTCCTTACGGCCTTATTGAATTTTTATTTTATTTTATTTTTATTTTGTCAAGCGATTATAAGATAACAGGTATAAGTATAAACATAGTTATGAATACATGAAATGGATACGTATAAGAAAAATAAAAAGAAACAATAGGACAGGGACGGTAGGCACATTGGTGCGCTTATGTACACCCCCTACAGATCTCTTAGGAAAGGGATGAGGTCATTAGTAGACAGTCTAAGATTAAAGTTTTTGGGGTTTGGGGAAGAAATTGTCCCCTGGAATAGGTTGACTCAAAGAGGAGAGGTGGAGGGTCAACTTATTTCCCAAAGCCCCTGAAGGGCAGGACAAGTAACAACGGATGGAATCTTTTCGCTTTTCCAATTTTGTGCAAAGAAAATTCTAGCTGCGGTTACTACATAAATGATTTAAGTATGCCTTTTCCTTCCTGTAAATTTCAGGTGGGAAAGTGACAAGATTCCGAAAGATGAGAATCTGATCAGGAAAATATTAGAATGTGCGGAAATGAATCGACTTACACTTGCAATTAAAGAAAAGGAACAAACTAAGAAAAAAAAAAAGAAATGACGGATGGAAACGAATCCAGGTGAGAAGCAACCTGGAACTTAGGAGTAATTTCCTGACGGTGACGACAATTAACCAGTGGAACAGCTTGCCACCAGAAGCCGTCACTGCAGGCTTTTAAGAAGAGATTGGACAGCTGCTTGTCTGACATGGGATAGGGTCTTCTGCTTGAGCGGGGGATGGACTAGAAGACCTCCAAGGTCCCTTCCAACTCTGTTATTTTGGTTTTCGCATGAAAACGGGAGGTTGTCCCTGCAAGGATCTTTCTTGATTGTGAGTTGTGATTTTTAATGGAGAGAGAGAGAGGGAGGGAGGGAGGGAGGGAGAGAGAGGGAGAAGGAAAGGGAGAGAGAGAGAGAGAGAGAGAGAGAGAGAGTTGGGTATGTTTACTCTAGTGAAAAGATAGCAATATTACAGTACTTGAGGGAGGGAGTGAAGTTAAATAGTGGATGGAAATGAATCAAGGAGAGAAACAACCTACGTTGACCCTCTCTTCTTTTTTTTGTGGCAGCCCCTCAAATATTGTAAGACTGCTAGGATTTCAATGTCCTTGTACACATGTTGTGCATTGACAATAAACATTTGATTTGGAATGATGTCAATTCCTGGTCCTTCTTTTCATGAGACCAGACATACTCCTGCAACTGTTCTTCCTATGTTTTAGTCTCCAGTCCCCTAATGTGCTTTAAATTAGCCTCCAGCTTTGCCACGTGCTGCCAGGATCTGACCCGCTGTGCCTTGCCCACAGAGGCCTGGTATCTTCTCACCGAACGAGACCCGGGAACCCGGCTGGCTGAGCAACCCCCCCCGTGTAATTACAGCCCAGGCAGTTTGGGAGCCCAGCTGGGTTTGTTCAGATGTTAGGAATGCAGCGGCTGGCTGGCTGGCTGGCTGGCAGGCTGGCTCCACGAGGCCAGCTATAAATAGGGAAAAGTGATGGACATCTCCGCATCCCTCATTTGTCACCAAGCTAAGATCTGAGCAGCCACATCTCATGCCACATGGATACCAAGACCCAGAGAAGCTGGGGTGGAGGGGTGAGCCTCATGGCAGCTTGGAAGATGGGAACAAGCTCTCTGCAGCTGTGGGCTGGTGGGCAATCTGTTATGGAGCCTCTCTGGTCTGGCTCAAGATGGCTGCCAAGGCCGGCCTGTTGGCTAGGTTGACCACAACCAGACAAGGGGTGACCACAGGGAAGCTCTTCTGCTTCAGCAGCCGCTCTTGCTCAGGGCAGCCACAGTGGGGGGCTTAATTGCAACTGGATTGTGAAATAGGCCGATAGAGGCGGTAAACACAATGGGGTGGAGGGAGGGAGGGAATCCATGCAGGGGTGGGCTTCCAATTTTTTAGCAAGGGGCTCTCTGCCCTAATGACTGGCTGGGTGGGTGTGGCTGGGTGGTCATGTGACTGGGTGGGTGTGGCTATGTGACTGGGTGGTGGCTGGTGGTCATGTGAGGTGGCTGGTGGTCTGACTGTGGGGTGGACTGGGTGGGTGGGTGTGGCTGGTGGTCATGTGACTGGGTGGGTGTGGCTAGGTGGTCATGTGACGGGGTGGGTGTGGCCAACTCGACGTTGCTTCTTTGCCCTAATTACCTCAAAAAAGATAATATACCAAAAAGTCATTTATTATTCCGTGCATTTGATACTTAAATAAAAGACTGGGTGAAACCAGGCTTAATAATTAAGCGGTGAGTGTGAACGCGATCTTTGAGTCTTAGTGGACTTTCTGGTGAGTTACGTGATTCTTATTATTTGGGAATTAATGCCCTCAGAGGCGAGTGGCTATGTGATTTGATTTTTCTCCATGGCTCTCCCTCACAAGCGCTGAGTGGATTGTTTATCTAGCTTGCAACCCTTTTACCAGGTGTGAAATGCTCTTGGCTGAATGCCCAGAAGTTCAATTGAGCCTATTAAGAGCTTTTTTCCTTGCTGCTTGTGTCTTTCTGAGGTTATTGGGGGCTCTCCGAGCTCTGCAGAGTCTTAGCTAGAGGCTCTCCTTAGTCCCTGTGAGCTCCCAACAGCTCACCCCTGAATCCATGCCTCTATGCCCATTTAAGGTCAGCTGAGGCAAAACTCAGCAGATATCTGCAATGTTGGTTTCTCAAGAGCTTGAGAAGCCTGAGGTGCCTCTCTCATGTGAGAGGCCGCACCTCGCTGGAGAGAGACGGCGGTTCTGGAAAGAGAGCTGTTCAAAAAGAGACATACCGTGCGGAAAATAGAGAATGCAGGTCGCTCTTGACTTACAACCATAATTGAGCCTAAAGTTTCTGTTGCTAAATGAGGCTTGTTAAGTGAGCTTTCCCCCATTCTGTGATCTTCCTGGCCACTGTCATTAGGTGAATCACTGCAGTTGTTAAGTTAGGAACACGGTTGTTAAATGAATCTGGCTTACCAATTGACTTTGTACATCAGAAAGTCAAAAGTCAAAATGGGACCGCGTGACCCCCTTGACACTACGACCATCATAAATACATACCAGTTGCCAAGCATATGAATTTTGAGATCCTCCTCCTCCTCCTCCTCCTCGTAGTATCTGCAAACCCCATTCTCTTCTAACACTGATATTGTTACCTAGTTGGGTCATGAAACATCTTCGGGAAAACCACCCAACTCAGAGAGCACCAAGGACCCCATAGTTGTTGTTCTTCTTCTTCTTCTTCTTCTTCTTCTTCTTCTTCTTCTTCTTCTTCTTCTTCTTCTTCTTCTTCTTCTTCTTCTTCTTCTTCTTCTTCTTCTTCTTCTTCTTCTTCTTCTTCTTCTTCTTCTTCTTCTTCTTCTTCTCCTTCTTCTTCTTCTTCTTCTTCTTCTTCTTCTTCTTCTTCTTCTTCTTCTTCTTCTTCTTCTTCTTCTTCTTCTTCTTCTTCTTCTTCTTTTCTCCTCCTCCTCCTCCTCTTCCAACCCCACTCCCTTCTAGCTCTGATAATATTACCTACTTGGGTCATGAAACATATGCAAAAAATTCGCATCAAGCTCAGAGAGCACCAAGGACCCCACCTTTCAACCCTGAGCTACAAATATTATCTTGTGTTGGATAATTTCTCCTTAGAAGGGGAAGGAGGGGATCCCTTGGGGGATAGATCAAGCAGGGAATCCACAGATATACCAGCTAGTAACTGGGCTGTTTAATGTTGTTCTTCTGCGCAATGGGAACCAGGGATGGTATTTAGCAGGTTCTGATCAGTT